>NC_079225.1:47296790-47311790 GCF_029633865.1 Lampris incognitus
CGCTGTGCACGTGATGTGCATGATGAGACAGTAATGGTGTGTTCTTTCCTCCTGTAGCTTTACTGACCCCTGATGATGCTTATCACATGAAACAGCCTGTACTGTCCCATAAACGATTTACTTGACTCACAGGATTATTTTGCTCCTTATTTGTTGAGCACTTTTAACAAAGTTTTATTTATATTATATATATATACTATATATATATATATATATATATACTATATATATACATACTATATAATATACATACTATAATAGATACTATGTATGTAGTATGTATGTATGTATGATTATGTAGTATGTATGTAAACACAGATACAGGTCAAAAAGTTTACTACATAGCATTACAGGCCTGTTTGGTGCGTGGTGCACTCATCATCAGCTGCTAATGTGGTTCATCAAAGAATCCCACAGCTACGCTGCCCAGCGCCACGCCCTCATTTCAGTTGCACAGCAACCAATCAGATGAGGAAACATTCACAACTATAACACCCAATGGGGTGGGTAGATATGATGCACAGCAACCAATGGAGGGTAGAAAACATTACACCCAATGGGGTAAGGGACTGGGGCTTGTTTTGAAAAGCAATTTAAAGGGCACTGTTGAAATGGCCTACATTAAAAATATAATAATGTAAGTTATGTAAATCATATACGTAGTGGGGTGGTGTTGGGGCACAGTTGGAAGGACAGGCAGTTAAAATATTCATAGGAAAAGTGCTTAACAGTCTTGGTTCCAACCCCTCACCTGTGTCATGAGCTTTGGGTGGTGACTGAAAGGGTGAGATGGTGGATCCGAGCGGCTGAAATGAGTTTCACTCCGTAGGGTGTCTGGCTCAGCCTTAGAGATAGGGTGAGGAGCTCGGACATCCGGAGGAGCTCGGAGTAGAGCCGCTGCTCCTTCATGTCGAAAGGAGCCAGTTGAGGTGGTTGGGCGTCTGATCAGGATGCCTCCTGGGCGCCTTCCTTTGGAGGTTTACCGGCACGTCCAACTGGGAGGAGACCCCGGGTAGACCCAGAACTCGCTGGAGGGACTACATGTCCAGTCTGGTCTGGGAACGCCTTGGGATCCCCCAGGAGGAGCTGGAGGGCGTTGCTGGGGAGAGGGACGTCTGGAGTAGTGCCCTACTTAGCTTGCTGTCACCACGACCCCACCCCGGAGAAGCAGCTGGTGATGAATGAGTGAATGAATAAAACAAGAAGTGGGAAAAGGAGGGGGAGACAGCGCGGGGACAAGGAGAGGTAGTCAGAGAGACAGACGGAGATAAGTAGGTTCCGTTGTTTTTTCTTTTTGCATGACTGACAAAGATGGTGAGAGCAAACGGGACAAGGACGAGTGAGAATGACCTCGTTAAGTGACGATGGAGAGAGGGAGAGAATGCTCAGTTTGCAGAGGGACAATTTCCTCGTGTAAGTAGCGACTCCTTCCCTCCAGTCTGCAACTGCTGCGGTACCCTCACACAGCATGACCCGAGCTCAGCTCCCTCTGGCTCCACATGGATGTGCATAAGTCTTTTGGGGGGAGGGGGGGGGCTTTTCCCCCCTTTTTCCTCCCCAATTGTATCCGGCCACTTGCCCCACCTTCCGAGCCGTCCCGGTCTCTGCTGCTCCACCCCCTCTGCTGACCCGGGGAGGGCTGCAGACTACCACATGTCTCCTCCCATACATGTGGCGTCACCAGCTGCTCCTTTTCACCTGACAGTGAGGAGTTTCACCAGGGGGGACGTAGCGCATTGGAGGATCAAGCTATTCCCCTCAGTCCCCCCCCCCACAAACGGGTGCCCCGACTGACCAGAGGAGGCGCTAGTACAGCGACCAGGACACATACCCACATCCGGCTCCCCACCTGCAGACACGGCCAGTTGTGTCTGTAGGGACGCCCGACCAAGCCGGAGGTAACACAAGAGTTCAAACCTGCGATCCCGGGTTGGTAGGCAGCAGAATAGACCGCTATGCCACCCGGACGCATAGAAAGTCAGTATTAACAGGCACTTAAGCCCTCTGTTTTCAGTGTGCTTCATGTGAAAGCACGAGCTGATGTAATGACAGGTCAGAGGTTGTCCGCCTGTCAGAACCAGAACCCCATCATGGTGGCTGAAACCTCCACCTTTCTGCTCCCTGACCAGCCGGCACAGTGTGTTCCCAGTCCTCTGGCAGGTTACACGGCAACAAAGTGCACTCTGAATAACCCCGGCGACCCCCCCCCCCCCACACACACACACACACACACAGACAGACACACACACACACACACACACACACACACAGACACACACACACAGATGGGGAAGCCAGTGAACAGTGTGTGTATTCAGAGTGGTCACGTCCACCTGCTGGATGGAAGAAGTCTGTTTGACTTGGTGGTTTTACAAGGAACCTTAAAGCCCCGTTAAACCCTGTAACACCACACACACACACACACACACACACACACACACACACACACACACACACACACGCCCTGTGTGTTGTGTGTTTGATTTTGTCGTGTGGGTGGATGTGTTCGTGCCAGAGTACATATGAGTGTGTAAGGGATTACGTATGTTTGTATACAAGAATTTATGTGAGCAGCTGTACTTGTGTGTGTGTGTGTGTGTGTGTGTGTGTGTGTGTGTGTGTGTGTGTGTGTGTGTGTGTGCACGCATGTGCACATACATGTGTTTGTCTTTGTGTGCTTCATGTGTGCTTGACCATCCAGCAGTTGCTGTTGACAGGGTGTTGACCGGAGCAGGGAGACGGAGGCGAGGACAGAGAAAGTTATTAGTCACCAACCTCAAAGCTCCTCTCTTCATTTCTCTGTTTGGATCAACTTTACTGAAGGTGTCCTGCTCTCTTCTGTCTCTCTCTCTCTCTCTGTCTCTCTCTGTCTCTCTGTCTCTGTCTCTCTCTCTGTCTCTCTCTGTCTCCGTCTCTCTCTCTCTGTCTCTCTCTGTCTCTCTGTCTCTGTCTCTCTCTCTGTCCCTCTCTGTCTCTCTGTCTCTGTCTCTCTCTCTGTCTCTCTCTGTCTCCGTCTCTCTGTCTCTGTCTCTCTCTGTCTCTCTGTCTCTCTGTCTCTGTCTCTCTGTCTCTCTCTCTGTCTCTCTCTGTCTCTCTGTCTCTGTCTCTCTCTCTGTCTCTCTCTGTCTCCGTCTCTCTGTCTCTGTCTCTCTCTGTCTCTCTGTCTCTCTGTCTCTGTCTCTCTGTCTCTCTCTCTGTCTCTCTCTGTCTCTCTCTGTCTCTCTGTCTCTCTGTCTCTGTCTCTCTGTCTCTGTCTCTGTCTCTCTCTGTCTCTCTGTCTGTCTCTCTCTCTCTCTCTCTCTCTCTCTGTCTCTGTCTCTCTCTGTCTCTCTCTCTCTGTCTCTCTGTCTCTCTGTGTCTCTGTCTCTGTCTCTCTCTCTCTCTGTGTCTCTGCCTCTCTGTTTCTCTCTCTGTCTCTCTCTGTGTCTCTGTCCTCTGTGTCTCTCTGTCCTCTGCCTCTGTCTCTCTGTCTCTCTGTCTCTCTGTCTCTGTCTCTCTGCCTCTCTGTTTTCTCTCTCTGTCTCTCTCTGTCTCTCTGTCTCTCTGTCTCTCTGTCTCTGTCTCTCTGCCTCTCTGTTTCTCTCTCTGTCTCTCTCCTGTCTCTCTGTCTCTCTGTCTCTCTGTCTCTGTCTCTCTGCCTCTCTGTTTCTCTCTCTGTCTCTCTCTGTCTCTCTGTCTCTCTGTCTCTCTGTCTCTGTCTCTCTGCCTCTCTGTTTCTCTCTCTGTCTCTCTCTGTGTCTCTGTCTCTCTGCCTCTCTGTTTCTCTCTCTGTCTCTCTCTGTGTCTGCTCTCTGTGTCTCTCTGTCTCTGTCTCTCTCTCTCTCTCTCTCTCTCTCTCTCTCTCTCTCTCTCTGTCTTTCCGTCTCTGTGGCTCTCTCTCCATTCAATTCAATTCAATTCAATATGTGCTTTATTGGCATGACATACGTTTGTGTACATATTGCCAAAGCATGTAAAACAACAACACAACACAGCAATGATTATAATAGCAACAACAACAACAACAATGATTATAATAATAGCAACAACAACAACAATGATTATAATAATAACAGCAACAACACAACACAACAATGATTATGATATTAAACAACAACAGTAGCAACAGGTGCCGTCCCCCACTGTCTCTCAGGTTGTGGCAGGATAAATATAGATCTTGCTGCAATGCCTCGCCGCTGCCCCCCTCCCAGGACCCCCCGCAGCTTACCCTGCGTCCTCCATGTCCTGTTACTCTGGAGTCACATGTTCCAGCTCCTGGACAAAGCCCGGCGCTGTTTTTCACATGGGTCACATTTAAGGAGGAAGTGCCCTCTGTCCCACCTCGTCTGTCATGCACTGACCCACATGTTCGATGCTCTTTTGGCAACCACATCATCTTGTGTCTCCCCTGTTCAATGGCTAGACTGTGGTCACTGAGCCTGTATTTGGTGAGGATCTGGCCTGAGGTTGTTGGTCTTAGTTTATGTTAAAGGGTTAGTGAGTCTCAGAGCCAGCTGCTTCAGGGGACTCTTTTTGGGGTTCAGTTCTTGGGTTTTCAGAGCTTTAAAGTGCAATGTATTTGTGGGCTTGTATTAAGTGCATCCAGAAGTTTAGAGATCTTTTTTGTACATTTATTAATAATGGAAACCAGCCTAATTCTGCCCTACATGCGTTGTTTGGTGTTTTCCTTTGTGTTTTCAGAATCATTCTACAGAATTCAGCATGTAGGTTTCTGCTGGATGCTTGTCCCATCTAGTGTAGCTGAAAGACTGAGTGGGCCCATACCTCACTTCCATATAGTGCAAGGGGCAGAATTACACTATCAAACAGTTTGCACCAGATGGAGATTGTATATCAATGTTAAAGAATTTATTTTTAATTGCATATAGAGCTCTGCGAGCTTTTTGTTTTAGGTTATACACTGCCCTACTGAAACTCCCTGATGCTGTAATAATAGACCAAGGTAAGTATACTGCATCGTATGCTCTAAGGTGATGCTACCTAGAGTCAACTGGTATCTATTTTCCTGACATCTGGGCTTCTTCTGGAAGATCATTACTTTTGTCTTTTTTGGATTTATTGCCAGGGCCAGTGCTGGCAATAGTCCTCAAGCAGGTCTAGTAGTTGTTGCAGCCCACCTGCGGTGGTGACAACAAAACTAGATCATCTGCATAAAGCAAAAATTACACTTCCATGTCACACAGGGGGAGACCTTGGGCTGCAGACTGTTCCAGCTGCACGCCAGTTCATTAATATATATATTAAACAGGGTCGGGCTAAGCCCACAGCCCTGTCTCACACCCCTCTATTCTGAGTGAAGGACTCAGTGTGTTTGTCTCCGATGTTAACTGCACATTTGCTGTTCTGTTGCCTACCAACACGGGGATCGGGTGGCTTGAATCCCCCGTGTAACCTCCAGCTTGGTCGAGCATTCCTTCATACACAAGTGGCCATATCTGAGGGTGGGAAGCCGGATATGGGTATGTGTCCTTGGTCGCTGCACTAGTGCCTCCTCCGGTCGGTCAGGGTGCCTGTTAGGGGGGGGGTGTCCCCCCTGGTGAAAACTCCTCACTGTCAGGTGAAAAGAAGCGGCTGGTGACTCCACATGTATTGGAGGAGGCATGTGGTAGTCTGCAGCCTTCCCCGTTGGAGCAGTGACTGGGATGGCTCGGAAGAGTGGGGTAATTGGCCAGATACAATTAGGAAGAAGAAAAAAAAGACAAACAGACATAACTACACACAATGGGGACTTAGACAAAGCCATGTCTTGGTCTGCTGTTATGACAGACAGTTGTGTTTCTGCAGGTCACCGTCTCCCTTGCTTTGTGTGTTTTTCAGATGAAGAAGGAGCTGAGTGACAATGAGTCGGTGACTCAGGAGGTGGTTGGGAATGCCCACATCGAGAACTACGCCTTGAAGATGTTTCTGTACGCCGATAATGAGGACCGCGCTGGACGCTTCCACAAGTAACCAATCCCGCCCGCCCCCACCTCCTCTTCTCTCCTCTCCTGTCCCCTACTGTCCTCTCCTCTCCCCAACTCTCCTCTCCTCTCCCATACGCTTCTCTTCTCCCCTCTCCCCTACTCTCCTCTTCTCTCCCCTCCTCTCTTCTCCCCTCCTCTCCTCTCCTCTTCTCTCCTGTCCTGTCCCCTATTCTCCTCTCCTCTTCTCTTCGATACGCTCCTCTTCTCTCCTCTCCTCTCCCCTCCCCTTCTCTCCTCTTCTATTCTCCCCTCCTCTCCTCTTCTTTCCTCTCCTCTCCCCTCCTCTCCTCTCCCCTCCTCTCCTCTCCTCAGCTCTCCTCTTCTTTCCTCTCTTTTCCCCTCCTTTCCTCTCCCCTAGGCTCTTCTCGCCTCTCTACTCCCCTCCTCTCCCCTACTATCCTCTGTTATGAAAGTTAGAAAAACGGCTGGATATGAAGAGCTCAGTAAACAGAAGAGGTTTCGTCTAAAGAAGATTCTGACAAAACTTAGGAAAGAAAGAGGAGGAAAGTTCCTTTAACTGTTCAAAACTGAAATATAGGTGATACATAAAAGGTGTTTTTTTTTTTCTCTCTTTGAAAGGTTTCACTGTCTCATTCTTCTTTTTCTCTCTTTTTTAAATGGAAAGTTTGCGGGTAGGAGTCTAAATAATAATGGAGGACGGGATGGAGTTAAGCGAGGTGTGGTAGCTGAGCTGAGTAGAGCTAAGAACATAGATGTGCTCCACCTACAGGAAACACACGGCTCTGTAGACAACGAGATAGAGTGGGAATGAGTTGGGCAGGCCAGGCTTTTTTGAGCATGGTACCAACTTTAGTGCAGGTGTAGCTGTTCTTTTCTCGCAGCGCCTCCTTTTGACAAATGTTTTGACATGTGAAGTGGAGCAGGGCAGAATCCAAGTAGTTCAGGGCAACAAGCCGAGAAATACCCTTTGTGTTTATAATGTGTATGCTTATAACACAGGCACTGATCGCTTGAGATTGTTTAGCAAACTGAGGGATAAACTTAAACAGTTTAATAGTGGCTCAATCATAGTGGTGGGAGGAGACTGGAATTGCACTACACACCCTACAGTTGAGAGAAACTCAGAAGAGCCCCATCCACCGTCTAGCTTCTTTTCTGTCCACTGTGGTTGCAGAAACGACCTTACGGATGTTTGGAGGACGCTTAATCCAACAGCTAGGCAGTACACATGGGTAAAAGCTGCCTGCCGAGGGTAGTGTGAGGGCAGCCAGGTTGGATAGGATTCACCTCAATCAAACATACAACAACAGGTTGATTAAGTCCACGATATCACCTCTGGGATTTTCACATCACCATTTAGTAGTGGCAGATTTTTCCTTACAAGTTCAATTTCGACACTGTTCCTACTGGCACTTCGATGTGCGCGCTAACGCAGGATAAAGCCTTCTGTCAGTTCTTCTCTGACTTCTGGAGTCACTGGAGGCTGAGGAAGAAAGATTTTGAGAGCTTAACTCGATGGTGGGAGGTAGAAAAAACACAAATTAGGATCTTATGTCAGCAATACAAACAACACACTCTCGGTGTAGAGAAAATCCGTCTCGACGAATTAGAGAGGGAAATTCAGAATATTAGAAGACGAAGTAATTATTGGACATGATGGTAACAGCAGCACTTGGGAAGTAGGAGGAAAGCTTTAGGTAGGTTCCTACATGAGAGAGCAAAGGGTGCTTTAATCAGAACCTGAATCGCCACCATCAAAGACATAGATGCTCACAACTTCTTTTTTCTTTAAACTCAAAAGAAAAATTAGAAAGAGCAATGTGATGATGCATCTCAAACTTTCCAGTGGGGCAACAACAACTGATCCATCAGGATGAGGAAGTTGGCCATAGACTTTTACAGCGGCCTGTTCAGTGCGTAGACCTGTGACTCTGACTGTGTGGAGGAGATACTGGAGGGGCTGCCTCAGCTGGGTGGCCTCGATGGAGTCCCCCATCTCCTTTGACGAGATGTCTGCGGCGGTTCAGCAGCTCAGCTGTGGCAAAGCCTCCGGAGTTGATGGACTTCCTCCAGAATTCTACAAGACGTTTTGGACTCTAATTCGATGAGACTTATACGATGTATTTAAAGAATGTTTGGACTCTGGAACTCTACCTTTGAGTTGTAGAAGGGCTGTCCTGACACTGTTACCAAAAAAGGGAGATCTTGGCCTACTGAAAAACTGGAGGCCAGTTTCATTGTTATGTACTGATTATAAGATAATTGCAAAATGTCTTTCAAATAGACTCAAACAGTGTATGGATACGGTTGTACATTACAGCCAGACGTACTGTGTTCCTGACCGTACAATTAAGGATAATCTTTTTTTGATACGGGACATTATTGCCATGTCTAAGCTCCAGCAGCTGGATGTTGGCCTGCTTTCCTTAGATCAAGAGAAGGCTTTTGACAGGATTGATCATTGCTATCTGTTGAAAACACTTCAAGGTTTTGGGGATAAATTTGTTAACTGGATCAAGTTGTTGTATTCCGGAGCCAGTGTTCTGTTGAAGGTAGGAGGTGGACTCAGCCGACCTGTCTCTAATAAGAGAGGTATAAGATAAGGTTGTCCCTTATCTGGAATGCTGTACTCCCTGGCCATTGAACCGCTTTTATTTCAGCTCAGGCAGGGGCTCCCAGGGCTAACCTTTTCAGGGAACGTCACCACTGCAGTTAGCTTATCAGCATACGCTGATGATGTCATGGTTTTCATAACAACTCAAAACGATCTACAAATTCTCAAGCAGAAATTGACCATATACGAACAAGCTTCCTCTGTAAAAGTCAATTGGTCAAAATCTGAGGGTCTCTTGCTGGGGGAGTGGAACAATAAAGAAAAGCCGACATTACCAGCGGCGCTGCAGGGAAATACAGAAGGGATAAAATGCCTAGGTGTCTTTCTGGGCAGTGACCGCTTTCTGAGCAAAAACTGGGAGGGTTTAATTGAAAAGGTCAGTGCCTGATGGTCTAGATGAACTTGGATCCAGCCTCAGTTGTCCTATAGGTGGAGAGTCTTGATTGTTAACAACTTGATTGCCTCAATGTTCTGGCACCGGTTTACAGGGTGCCAGAACTTTCACTGGAGGCTTTCACTGGACCAAGTCTGCTGTACTGTTCCTATGGCCAGGGCCTGATTGACCTCCGCATTTGTATCATGGCTTTTTCGGCTTCCAGCTGCTGGGCTCGATTGCTTCCCAATGAACCCTTTCCAAACTGAAATCTCACTGTAAAGTGAGCCAAGTTCTTGAGATTTAGACTGGCATCGTGAGGCCCCTCCACCTTCTCTGTTCAAAACCCTTCTTTCAGGCTAACACACATCTGGACTGGTCTAGTGTGGTCCACTCTGAACTGGACTGGACTGAACTATTTTTTCCAGACTTTTGTCATCTAGTTCTTGTGTTTTTCTCTCCTCTCCTTGCCATTTTCTCTTTCTTATTCAGCTCTTTTTGTCCTCCCCTTGTCACCTGTTCACATTGTTAGGAAAGGATAACTTAATCACTCTCAGGGATTAAGTTATCCGTTGCTACAACGGATTTCCGTCATTTCCACAAAGGCCGTTTATGAGATCAGTGAAGGTCTGAGGAGCAAGGGAAAAAAAAGGGGGGGGGGTAACTTCCCATTCATTCTCGATCTCGTTTGTGGACTTCGATGTTGTAAAAAAAAAAATGAGAGCTGCATCCAACTAGATGTTGTTCTTTGCAGATTGTCACTCTCACTAGCCAATGGGATTGTTTACAGGGTGCGTGTGACACGGCCCAGTAAACACAGAGCATTGCTTAACTTAACGCCGATAGTTCTGAGTGACGGATCAGACATTCAGAATTGGAAATGACGGAATAACAACAAGATCGGTGAGAAAGAGTCAACATGAACGATGGACAGATCGATAACGGTTTGCCACAGGTGGTAGCTGGCCAGCTAACCTTAGCCTTGCGCTTGGCAGGGTCACGTTTAGCCTACGAATTGAAAGTAAATGACACCAAATGCAAACTAGAGGAGTGCTCGGACTTGGAGAAAAACCACCCCTTTTTTTGCCTACTGGGGGAAGGGAAAAGAATATGGAGGTACTGCCAGGCGTATTGCCTCTTCTCCAGTGCTCGGACTTAGGCGGAAAACCAGCTGAGGAGTTAGCACTCAATTACAGTATAAAACAGGTTTTTCAAAGGTTTTGAATCACCACAACAACAAGAGGTCCTTGATCATAAAGTCGTAACCGCACAAACATTATTTGGCTGACAGGCCCAGTAGTATGGATTAGCAGTGGACAGTCACGGACACAAAACCCGTTGTTTTTCCTGCCATTATAAGACTGTTGCACAGTGCCCAAGTTGATAGAACAGGAAACGGGGAGAAAAAAGTATTTAATGTGCAGCACTCAAGCTGAAAAGTCAACCTAATAAAAACGTTTTGCCTGTCAGTCTGTGGATGCACAGCCTCCTGGCGGTCCATTATGAACTTGAACTTCCCAAAAAGAGAAGGTTTGCTGAGCGACCATTTTAGTCTAAACCAGTGGTTCCCAAACTTTTTCTGCAGGGCTCCTCTTTTGTCAATGAAAATATTTTCAAGCGCCCCCCCCCCCCCCCCCCGCACCTACATGCACCCACATAAACACACTATCAGACACGTCCTTTGCTTGTGTAGCGAGAGTGAGAAGTACCCGCATATTGGTACGTTGAAGTTCGTCAAATGTTGTGTTGTTGTTCTCAAGGGAGTAATGTTCTAGTGACATTTCATTGTATAGCCATTTTGTTGTATTCATAGCGTCCTCTTGTGGTGTTGGTTGGCATTGGCTGTAACCACAAAATGTCACCCGTGCTTTTTCTTGCCATCGGGGACGAGAGCGCCGGTGTGTTAGGGGATAAGGAAGTGAGTTTTGAGAAATGTGTTGGCTTTGTTGGAAAAGTAATGCCAAAAGTTTCAGGAAACGTTCATACCAATTTGTGGACTGTCAACTCGACATTCTGTGACGGGATGATGTTTGGCTGTTTCGTGAGCAGCAGAAGAATCTGACTCGGAGTTTTGTGTAACGCTAGCTAATTAAGTAGCATAGTAAGCTATACAGCGCATTCATTAGCAGAGTGAATGGACTACAGGCTACCATTAGCTAACACAGCTAACCAAGAGGAATCACAACGTGTTCAACGAGGAAACGCTGAGGAGAACTATACAGCACTCTGAGCTACCAGGCCGCTCAGAGTTCCTCTGGCCACGCTGGAATAAAGGACACAGGAGGCTCGAAGGTTCCATCAGCACACACGGATATCGACACCTCCTCGCTCCAATAGACGCTGACTGACGGACGCAATAAAAACACGTGCATGAACCCATACAGCCTGACCATTCATTTGTTGCTGCTCAACACACAGACCAAAGACGAGGTGCTACACTTGTAAATTCCTGTAGAATGTATTCGAAATATTGTTTGGAATTAACACAACTCCAGCGTGTGAAGTCTTACTGAAAAAACTGAACAAGGAGCCAGTCACTTGTAGAGCGGAAGCATTAAAAGTGACGCCACAGCATATGTTCTGACTTCTTACTCTGGGATAACATTCACTGCTTTCAAAAGACAAATCGTATGCATGCATGATTTACCTGTATAGTCCCCCCCCTTTCTCCCCAATTGTATCCGGCCATTACCCCACTCTTCCGAGCCATCCCGGTCACTGCTACACCCCCTCCTGCCAGTCGCTGCATTAGAGAGCAGCAGCAGTACTTAGGTGTGGAGTGGTGCTGAAATCATAACTTTACATATCAAGTCATGTCACCTGGACACGTCTTGCAAATTGCAGACAGGGAATATGACTTGGCTGCGACTTGACAACATTTTCAGTCAAAAGTTTTTTTTTTTTTTTTTTTTGCTTTAATCCCTGTACTCTGAAAACAGGCAGTTCTCCCCTCCTGATTTAGATAATTAAACATCATCCTAATTAAGGAACTCGTTAATTTTTAGTGTTCCCCCTCCCCTCAGGCAAATGCCCTCACCCTGGTGATTTGGCTTAAATGACTGGCACATCTTCAGTACTTCAACACATGTTGGCTGACTCTCTCTCTCTGCTCCCTCCTCTCCTTCTCCCCCTCTCTGTTTCTCCCTCCCTCTCTCTCACTCTCCCTCTCGGTCTCTCTCCCTCTCTGTATCCACCTCTCTCTCTCTCCTTCTCCCCCTCTCTGTTTCCCCCTCCCTCTCTCTCACTCTCCCTCTCGGGCTCTCTCCCTCTCTCTCTCTCTCTCTCTCTCTCTCTCTCTCTCTCTCTCTCTGTATCTCTCTCTCTCTCTCTCTCTCTCTCTCTCTCTCTCTCTCTCTTTCTCTCTCAATTCAATTAAATTCAATTCAGAGTGCTTCATTGGTGTGAAAACTTTAAAACAATGTTGCCAAAACATCCACACACAGTGTGGACAGTACACAATAACACTAATAATGATCATCAACACAATATTGTAACAATCAATAAAGAAACAATAAAACAACAATAACAATAAAGAAACAAGTAGATCAGCAGGTGGAGCATGGGTGGTGAGGAGACTGCAGCTGTCATGCGTTGTGCTGCTTGTCTCTCAGGCTGGGACATGACCTGACATGTCTCGCTGCTCCATCTATGAGCTGACACTGTTTTCCCCAAATACATGTTGTGTTTTAGTCTGGTCAGAGAGTGTGTCCAAGTCATTTTGGTCTGGTCAGAGAGTGTGTCCAAGTCATTTTGGTCTGGTCAAAGAGTGTGTCCAAGTGATTTTGGTCTGGTCAGACAGTGTGTCCAAGTCATTTTAGTCTGGTCAGAGAGTGTGTCCAAGTCATTTTAGTCTGGTCAGACAGTGTGTCCAAGTCATTTTGGTCTGGTCAGAGAGTGTGTCCAAGTCATTTTAGTCTGGTCAGAGAGTGGGTCCCAAGTCATTTTGGTCTGGTCAGACAGTGTGTCCAAGTCATTTTGTTCTGGTCAGAGAGTGTGTCCAAGTCATGTTGGTCTGGTCAGAGAGTGTGTCCAAGTCATTTTGGTCTGGTCAGAGAGTGTGTCCAAGTCATTTTGTTCTGGTCAGAGAGTGTGTCCAAGTCATTTTGTTCTGGTCAGAGAGTGTGTCCAAGTCATTTTGGTCTGGTCAGAGAGTGTGTCCAAGTCATTTTGGTCTGGTCAGAGAGTGTGTCCAAGTCATTTTGGTCTGGTCAGAGAGTGTGTCCAAGTCATTTTGGTCTGGTCAAAGAGTGTGTCCAAGTGATTTTGGTCTGGTCAGACAGTGTGTCCAAGTCATTTTAGTCTGGTCAGAGAGTGGGTCCCAAGTCATTTTAGTCTGGTCAGACAGTGTGTCCAAGTCATTTTAGTCTGGTCAGAGAGTGTGTCAAGTGATTTTGGTCTGGTCAGACAGTGTGTCCAAGTCATTTTGGTCTGGTCAGAGAGTGTGTCCAAGTGATTTTGGTCTGGTCAGACAGTGTGTCCAAGTCATTTTAGTCTGGTCAGAGAGTGGGTCCCAAGTCTTGGAATTTACATTTAATTTTTGCAAAGAACATTGTTCTTAAGTCTTCATATGTGCTACATTGTAGCAGGAAGTGTTGCACTGTCTCCACCCATCTGTGTGGACAGAGCGGACACAGCCTGTCTTCCCTAGGCAGCAGGTCTGTCTCTATGTGGACAGAGCTGACATAGCCTGTCTTCTCTAGGCAGCAGGTTTGTCTCTGTGGACAGAGCTGACACAGCCTGTCTTCTCTAGGCAGCAGGTCTGTCTCTATGTGGACAGAGCAGACACAACCTGTCTTCTCTAGGCAGCAGGTCTGTCTCTCTGTGGACAGAGCTGACACAGCCTGTCTTCTCTAGGCAGCAGGTCTGTCTGTCTGGACAGAGCAGACACAACCTGTCTTCTCTAGGCAGCAGGTCTGTCTCTCTGTGGACAGAGCAGACACAGCCTGTCTTCTCTAGGCAGCAGGTCTGTCTGTCTGGACAGAGCAGACACAACCTGTCTTCTATAGGCAGCAGGTCTGTCTCTCTGTGGACAGAGCAGACACAGCCTGTCTTCTCTAGGCAGCAGGTCTGTCTCTCTGTGGACAGAGCAGACACAGCCTGTCTTCTCTAGGCAGCAGGTCTGTCTCTCTGTGGACAGAGCAGACACAGCCTGTCTTCTCTAGGCAGCAGGTCTGTCTGTCTGTGGACAGAGCAGACACAGCCTGTCTTCTCTAGGCAGCAGGTCTGTCTGTCTGTGGACAGAGCAGACACAGCCTGTCTTCTCTAGGCAGCAGGTCTGTCTGTCTGTGGACAGAGCAGACACAGCCTGTCTTCTCTAGGCAGCAGGTCTGTCTGTCTGTGGACAGAGCAGACACAGCCTGTCTTCTCTAGGCAGCAGGTCTGTCTGTCTGTGGACAGAGCAGACACAGCCTGTCTTCCCTAGGCAGCAGGTCTGTCTGTCTGTGGACAGAGCAGACACAGCCTGTCTTCTCTAGGCAGCAGGTCTGTCTCTCTGTGGACAGAGCTGACACAGCCTGTCTTCACTAGGCAGCAGGTCTGTCTGTCTGTGGACAGAGCGGACACAGCCTGTCTTCCCTAGGCAGCAGGTCTGTCTCTATGTGGACAGAGCTGACATAGCCTGTCTTCTCTAGGCAGCAGGTTTGTCTCTGTGGACAGAGCTGACACAGCCTGTCTTCTCTAGGCAGCAGGTCTGTCTCTATGTGGACAGAGCAGACACAACCTGTCTTCTCTAGGCAGCAGGTCTGTCTCTGTGGACAGAGCTGACACAGCCTGTCTTCTCTAGGCAGCAGGTCTGTCTCTCTGTGGACAGAGCTGACACAGCCTGTCTTCTCTAGGCAGCAGGTCTGTCTGTCTGGACAGAGCAGACACAACCTGTCTTCTCTAGGCAGCAGGTCTGTCTCTCTGTGGACAGAGCAGACACAGCCTGTCTTCTCTAGGCAGCAGGTCTGTCTGTCTGGACAGAGCAGACACAACCTGTCTTCTATAGGCAGCAGGTCTGTCTCTCTGTGGACAGAGCAGACACAGCCTGTCTTCTCTAGGCAGCAGGTCTGTCTCTCTGTGGACAGAGCAGACACAGCCTGTCTTCTCTA
>NC_079225.1:47314290-47316790 GCF_029633865.1 Lampris incognitus
GAAAGTTTGTGAACCCTTTAGAATGTTCTATGTTTCTGCATAAATATGACCTAAAACATCATCAGATGTTCACACAAGTCCTAAAAGTAGATAAAGAGAACCCAATTAAACAAATGAGACAAAAATATTATACTTGGTCATTTCTTTATTCCAATCTCTTCCTCCCTTTCTGCTCCTAAGGCTGCTTCTGTCACTATAAAATCCTATCCTCTGCCTTTAATCCTAAGAAATTCGTTGAAACCTTCTCTACACTTCTTCACCCCCCACCTCCTCCTCCTACTTCTTCCCTTCTCCCTGGTGCTAAGTTCTTTGACAAGAAGGTAAATGAAATCAGATCCTCCTTTTCTCACCACCCGGTTAGTGCTGGTTGCACTATCCCACCCTCTGCACCCTCCCTCATCTCTCCACATTCCACCCTATCCCACCTCGCTCCCCTCTCCCCCGACGAGGTCCTCAACCTCATCACATCCAGTCGCCCAACCACATGCTCCCTTGACCCAGTCCCCTCCCCTCTTCTTCAGTCTGGAGCACCTGAACTCCTTCCCTTTCTAACCCACCTCATCAACACCTCCCTCCAGATAGGATGCTTTCCATCTGCCTTCAAGACTGCTAGAGTCACCCCCCCTTCTCAAGAAACCATCACTTAACCCTTCTGATGTCAAAAACTACAGACCAGTTTCCCTTCTACCCTTTCTATCCAAAACTGTCGAACATGCTGTCTTTAACAAACTTTCTTTGTACCTCCACCAGAACAACCTCCTGGACCCCAACCAGTCTGGGTTCAGGGTGGGTGACTCGACAGAGATGGCCCTCCTTGCAGTGACAGAATTGCTGCGCTCTGCGAGAGCAAACTCTCTCTCCTCTGTTCTGATACTCCTGGACCTGTCGGCTGCTTTCGACACAGTGAACCACCAGATCCTCCTCTCTACCCTCGAGGGGCTGGGTGTCACAGGCTCTGCACTCTCAATGTTTGCATCCTACCAGACGGGTCGCTCCTACCAGGTGACATGGAGGGGATCTGTGTTGGAGCCTCGCAGACTGACTACAGGTGTCCCACAGGGTTCAGTTCTGGTTCCTCTCCGTTTTACCCTGTACACGACATCCCTGGGTTCTGTTATTCGCTCGCATGACTTCTCTTACCATTGTTATGCTGATGACACCCAGCAGATCTTGTCCTTTCCTCCCTCTGACTCACAAGTAGAGACACGCATTGCTGCGTACTTGACTGACATCTCGGAGTGGATGGCAACACAGCAACTGAAGCTCAATCTGAACAAGACAGAGTTGATGTTCCTCCCAGGGAAAGGTTGCCTGCACCGAGACCTGGCCATCACCATTGACAACACCGTGGTGACGGCAACTCGGACTGCGAGGAATCTGGGTGTGATACTGGACGACCAACTGTCGTTTGCTGCAAACGTTGCATCGGTTGCTCACTCCTGCAGATTTCTCCTCTATAACATCAGGAGGATTCGCCCATTCCTCACCGACGAGATGGCACAGGTGCTCATCCAGGCTCTGGTCATCTCCTGGCTGGACTACGGCAACTCCCTCGTTGCTGGCACCCCGGCGTCGGCCATCAGACCTCTGGAGCTTGTTCAGAAAGCTGCAGCTTGTCTGGTGTTCAACCACCCTAAGTTCTCCCACACAACTCCTCTTCTCATGTCCCTACACTGGCTCCCAGTAGCTGCTCGCATCCAGTTTAAGACTCTGGTGCTAGCCTACAGGGCAGTGAAAGGGACAGCTCCTTCCTATCTCCAGGCCGTGGTCAAGCCCTACACCCCCGCCCGACCACTTCGCTCTGCTGCCTCGGGACGCCTGGTTGCCCCGTTGCTCAGAGGCCCCTGCTGCCGATCGACCCGGTCACGGCTCTGTTCTGTCCTGGCCCCACAGTGGTGGAATGAACTCCCCACTAATGTCAGGACAGCGGAGTCGCTGCCCATCTTTCAGCGCAGGTTGAAAACTCACCTCTTTAAGAACTACTACCCTGTTACTTGCTCTTAGCACTTATTGTCTTCACTCATTTAAAAAAAATTCTCTTTCTTGCGCTTTTACTTTAGCACTGGTTTTGCTCTTAGATGCTTTTTTCGATGCGCTTATGACCTCTGATGACTAGTAGTTCTCCTGATTTTCTACGTGAAATTATGCACTTATTGTAAGTCGCTTTGGATAAAAGCGTCGGCTAAATGACTGTAATGTAATGTAATGTAAAGTAATGAGCATTCCCCCCCCTCCCGTTTTTTTTTCTGTTTTTCTGTTTGTTTTTGTTTTTCCTTTCTGCCTTCATCTTTTCTCCCTCTTGTTTGAATAATTAATACAATTATTTTATTATCTTATGTTTTCCTTTTACTTAAATGTATTCTGTAACCTGCGATCCTGCGAGTGGGTGGATGGATGGATGGGTTGGTAGTGATGAGAATGGGGTTTTCAATTTGTTAATATATGTGATGAATAATACTTTGTTTCTAGGGATGAGAAGTTGGATGTGTGTCCTGAGTGC
>NC_079225.1:47326790-47341790 GCF_029633865.1 Lampris incognitus
AGGTAAGGCAGTAGGAGCAGGGAGGAAGGTAAGGCAGCAGGAGCAGGGAGGGAGGTAAGGCAGTAGGAGCGGGAGGGAGAGAGGTAAGGCAGTAGGAGCAGGAGCAGGGAGGGAGGTAAGACAGTAGTAGTGGGAGGGAGGTTAAGAGCGGGAGGCAGGGAGGTAAGGCAGTCGGAGCGGGAGGGAGGGAGGGAGGTAAGGGGGAGGAGTTGGGAGGAACGTGTTATATTTACATTCACTTGTCAGTTTGTGAGACATGACCCGTGAATGAGGTGCAGGAAAATGTAAAAGTGTAGAAACGTTGTCGTCTCCATTACACTAGTGTGTGTCTGACGGTTGTCATGACATCATAAGTCAGTGGAGCGCTGGACCGAGAAACAAATGATTTGCCTCTGTTCTCATTTCCCCTTTCCGACCCCCCCCACCCCCACACCCCACACTCACATGCTCCTCCTCCTCTAGGAACATGATCAAGTCCTTCTACACGGCCAGTCTCCTGCTGGACGTCCTGTCGGTGTTCGGAGAGCTGTCGGAAGAGGTGAGACGCTGCACTTCTGTCAGCAGAGAATCAGATGTTCTCACTTCCTGTTGCAGTTTTATTGTCTGGATTAACCATAATGAGAATCTGTAAACTAAGATTTCTCAAAAAATATTATACTTTACGTTACTAAACAGTTCAGTGTCATGAACCTCAGTCACATTCTTAAACATGGTATTTTCGGGCATCTGGGTGGCATAGCAGTATATTCCACTGCCTACCAACACGGGGATCGTTGGTTCGAATCCCCGTCTTACCTCCAGCTTGGTCGTGCGTCCCTACAAACACAATGGGCTGTGTCTGCAGGTGGGAAGCCGGATGTGGGCATGTGTCCTGGTCACTGCACTAGCGCCTCCTCTGGTCGGTCGGAGCGCTTGTTTGGGGGGGGGGGATAGCGTGATCCTCCCACGTGCTACGTCCCCCTGGTGAAACTCCTCACTGTCAGGTGAAAAGAAGCGGCTGGTGACTCCACATGTATGGGAGGAGGCATGTGATAGTCTGCAGCCCTCCCCGGATCAGCAGAGGGGGTGGAGCAGAGACCGGGACAGCTCGCAAGAGTGGGGTAATTGGCCAAGTGCAGCTGGGGAGAAAAAGGAGGGGAAAAAAACAAAAAAGAAAAACCTGGTGTTTTGCATATGTGAGCAGATGTCATGGTACATATCCATATGGTATAAAGTTCACTGTGCTCAGTATGATATTTGATTTATCGGCTGACTCACATCATGTCCTGTCAGGAACGGTCAGAATGTGACACCCTGTAAGACACCCTGTAGGACACCCTGTAGGACACCCTGTAGGGCATGTAGACATCAGCAGGTGGTAGGTACTGACGTAAATAAGTAGGGTTTTCACACATGAGAAGATAATTCTCATGACCGATTTCCATCCAGTCACACACACCCTCATATCCAGTCACAGAGTTTACGTCCTGGTATGTGATGAATGGCCATGTGTCAAATCGATCTAAGATTGTAGTATATAGACTAGAGAGGTACCCATCAGATCGATCTAAGATTGTAGTATATAGACTAGAGAGGTACCCATCAGATCGATCTAAGATTGTAGTATATAGAATAGAGAGGTACCCATCAGATCGATCTAAGATTGTAGTATATACTAGAATAGAGAGGTACCCATCAGATCGATCTAAGATTGTAGTATATAGAATAGAGAGGTACCCATCAGATCGATCTGAGATTGTAGTATATACTAGAATAGAGAGGTACCCATCAGATCGATCTAAGATTGTAGTATATAGAATAGAGAGGTACCCATCAGATCGATCTGAGATTGTAGTATATACTAGAATAGAGAGGTACTCATCAGATCGATCTAAGATTGTAGTATATAGAATAGAGAGGTACCCATCAGATCGATCTAAGATTGTAGTATATACTAGAATAGAGAGGTACCCATCAGATCGATCTAAGATTGTAGTATATAGAATAGAGAGGTACCCATCAGATCGATCTGAGATTGTAGTATATACTAGAATAGAGAGGTACCCATCAGATCGATCTAAGATTGTAGTATATAGAATAGAGAGGTACCCATCAGATCGATCTGAGATTGTAGTATATACTAGAATAGAGAGGTACTCATCAGATCGATCTAAGATTGTAGTATATAGAATAGAGAGGTACCCATCAGATCGATCTAAGATTGTAGTATATAGACTAGAGAGGTACCCATCAGATCGATCTAAGATTGTAGTATATAGAATAGAGAGGTACCCATCAGATCGATCTAAGATTGTAGTATATACTAGAATAGAGAGGTACCCATCAGATCGATCTAAGATTGTAGTATATAGAATAGAGAGGTACCCATCAGATCGATCTAAGATTGTAGTATATAGAATAGAGAGGTACCCATCAGATCGATCTAAGATTGTAGTATATAGAATAGAGAGGTACCCATCAGATCGATCTAAGATTGTAGTATATAGAATAGAGAGGTACCCATCAGATCGATCTAAGATTGTAGTATATAGAATAGAGAGTAAGATCCATAAAGATGGAGCCCCCCTCAGGCCCATCGTCAGCAGCATAAACTCGGTCACGTACAACATTGCCAAACATATAGCCAACATCTTGACCCCTTTAGTGGGCGAAACGCCTTACCATATCCAAAACTCCATTGACTTTGTGAACAAGGTCCAAGGCGTAAAACTGGAACCGGATGAAACCACGGTACCCTACGACGTGACCTCGTTATTCACCTGCATCCCAACCATGGAGGCTTTGGAAACTGTGAGGCAACGTTTGCTACGGGACGACACCCTCCACGATAGGACCAACCTCAGCCCAGACCAGATTTGCCAACAACTGGACCTTTGCCTGAACACTACATATTTCCAATTCAGGGGCCAGTTTTACAGACAGAAACACGGCTGTGCAATGGGCTCACCGGTATCGCCCATTGTGGCCAACTTATATATGGAAGAGGTAGAACACAGGGCCCTGAACTCCTTCAGAGGAACACCTCCGAGCCACTGGTTCAGATATGTGGACGACACATGGGTCAAAATCCAAACACAAGAGGTGCAAGCGTTAACCAAACACATCAACTCAGTGGACAAGAACATTAAGTTCACAAGGGAAGACATAAAGAACAACAGTTTGTCCTTCTTGGACTGTGACGTCCACATTGGGGAAGACAGGAGCCTCCACATTGGGGTTTACAGGAAACCTACACACACAGACCAATATCTACTTTTCGACTCACACCACCCTCTGGAACACAAACTGAGCGTCATCAGAACTCTACAACACAGAGCTGACAATGTGCCCAGCAGCACTCAGGCCCAACGAGAAGAACACAAACACCTGAGGGGAGCTTTAAAAACCTGCGGCTACCCCAGTTGGACCTTTGTGAAACCTGCAACACGTTCCAGAAAGACCAACCAGGTGAGCGACGAGGAGAACAGGAACAGAAGGAAGAGCACAGTCATCCAGTATGTTTCTGGGGTCTCCGAGAAACTCAGGAGAATTTTCAACAAACACCGCATCCCGGTATACTTAAAACCCAGCAACACACTCCGAGAAAGACTGGTTCATCCCAAAGACCGTGTACCACACACCCGGAAAAGCAGTCTGGTGTATGCTGTACAATGCAATGAGGATTGTACTGATCTATACATAGGAGAAACCAAACAACCACTACACAAACGGATGGCCCAACACAGAAGGCCACACTCCTCAGGACAAGACTCAGCAGTCTATCTACACCTAAAGGAGAAGACACACTCCTTCCAGGACAGCAACGTACACATTTTGGACAGAGAAGATAGATGGTTTGAAAGAGGGGTGAAGGAAGCCATCTATGCGAAACTGGAAAAACCATCCCTCAACAGAGGAGGAGGTCTGCTACACCTCCTATCTCCCACTTACAATGCCGTCCTTTCATCTCTACCCAGGAGACTCAAGAAGCCTAGCCTCCAAGAACAACAGTCGCTCACTAACGGCTCCAACCACTCTCATGACCACTGAATAATGAAGTGGAAACTAACACCCCCAACCACCGTCGCTGCTAAACAAATGCAAATCAACAGCTCCGATGGCGACAGGCCCGGCTGGACATCGGCACACAAAAGAGCCACTCATATCTATGGCTCTGTTAGCGACGGGCGTTGGTAAACATCGGGACACAAAGAGCCATGGACATCAATAGCTCTGACAACGACTCCTAGAGGATAAATTCTGAGTCTCATCAGTAGCCAGTCAGACTAGCTTGGTCTAGTCAGAAAGGCAGAACTGAGGAAGCCTCTTGGATGAGAGGCGAAACGTCTTCACGGATATATACCAAGTCCAGTTGCACTTGATTCAACTCCTTTGGATAGAATAGAGAGGTACCCATCAGATCAATCTGAGATTGTAGTATATAGAATAGAGAGGTACCCATCAGATTGATCCAAGATTGTAGTATATAGAATCATCTCAGTCTACGGGCTGCTGAGCTGGAGAGGATGAGTGGGCTTTTGTCTCCTGGTATCACTGTATGGTTCTGATCAGGACTGAGTGAGACGACACAGGGACAAAGTGGACTTGTGTTTTACATTCAAGAATTTGTTGGCTGTCAACGGACGTTAAAGCGACATTGCCCCCCCCCCAATAACACTTGGCCAGTTACCCCACTCTTCTGAGCCATCCCGGTCTCTGCTCCACCCCATCTGCTGATCCAGGGAGGGCTGCAGACTACCACATGCCTCCTCCCATCCATGTGGAGTCACCAGCTGCTTCTTTTCACCTGACAGTGAGGAGTTTCACCAGGGGGACATAGCACGTGGGAGGATCACACTATTCCCCCCGGTTCCCCCTCCCCCCCGAACAGGCGCCCCGACCGACCAGAGGAGGCGCTAGTGCAGCGACCAGGACACATACCCACATCCGGCTTCCCATCCACAGACACGGCCAATTGTGTCTGTAGGGACGCCCGACCAAGCCGGAGGTAACATGGGGACTCAAACCAGCGATCCCTGTGTTGGTAGGCAACGGAATAGACTGCTACACTACCCAGACGCCCCCTAAATTCTGGTCAAAATAGGAAGTGAATGTGTTTTCCTGTCATTTGCTGTTCTCTGTTACAGCTTTAATACCTCCTGCTTTCTTAAAACCCACCTTAAGGTCCCAGTCATGAAATTTGAAAACATTAACCTTTGACCTCTTGTCTCTTCGTGATCCTGAGGAAAATGTCACAGCAACAGTTTGTGTTATTTTACTGATTACAGCTGTGCTACAGAAACATGGAATCGAGTCACTCTGTGTCGCCATTGTGTTAAAGTGCTCCTTTAAACACTGCTCTTATCATCACCAAACACAAGTCCATTTATTCCTTCTTATCAGCTTCACTTCTCTGAACAAACCCTGTTCTTCCTCTACCCTCCTCCGTCACCTCTCTAAACCTCTACCCTCCTCCGTCACACTCCTCTACCCTCCTGCATCACTTCACTAGTCCTCTAGCCTCCTCCATCACCTCTCTAAACCTCTACCCTCCATCACACTCCTGCATCACTTCTCTAATCCTCTGCCCTCCTCCGTCACACTCCTCTACCCTCCTGCATCACTTCACTAGTCCTCTACCCTCCTCCATCACCTCTCTAAACCTCTACCCTCCTCCATCACACTCCTCTACCCTCCTGCATCACTTCACTAGTCCTCTACCCTCCTCCATCACACTCCTCTACCCTCCTGCATCACTTCTCTAATTCTCTGCCCTCCTCCGTCACACTCCTCTACCCTCCTCCATCACCCCTCTAAACCTCTACCCTCCTCCATCACACTCCTCTACCCTCCTGCATCACTTCACTAGTCCTCTACCCTCCTCCATCACCTCTCTAAACCTCTACCCTCCTCCATCACACTCCTCTACCCTCCTGCATCACTTCACTAGTCCTCTACCCTCCTCCATCACCTCTCTAAACCTCTACCCTCCTCCATCACACTCCTCTACCCTCCTACATCACTTCACTAGTCCTCTACCCTCCTCCATCACCTCTCTAAACCTCTACCCTCCTCCATCACACTCCTCTACCCTCCTGCATCACTTCACTAGTCCTCTACCCTCCTCCATCACACTCCTCTATCCTCCTGCATCACTTCTCTAATTCTCTGCCCTCCTCCGTCACACTCCTCTACCCTCCTCCATCACCCCTCTAAACCTCTACCCTCCTCCATCACACTCCTCTACCCTCCTGCATCACTTCACTAGTCCTCTACCCTCCTCCATCACCTCTCTAAACCTCTACCCTCCTCCATCACACTCCTCTACCCTCCTACATCACTTCACTAGTCCTCTACCCTCCTCCATCACACTCCTCTATCCTCCTGCATCACTTCTCTAATTCTCTGCCCTCCTCCGTCACACTCTTCTACCCTCCTCCATCACCCCTCTAAACCTCTACCCTCCTATATCACACTCCTCTACCCTCCTGCATCACTTCACTAGTCCTCTACCCTCCTCCATCGCTTCTCTAAACCTATACCCTCCTCCATCTCTTCTCTAATCCTCTACCCTCCTCCATCACCCCTCTAAACCTCTACCCTCCTACATCACACTCCTCTACTCTCCTGCATCACTTCTCTAATCCTCTAACCCCCCCCGCCACACTCCTCTACCCTCCTCCATCACCCCTCTAAACCTCTACCCTCCCCCATCACACTCCTCTACCCTCCTGCATCACTTCTCTAATCCTCTAACCCCCCCCCCCCCCGCCACACTCCTCTACCCTCCTGCATCACTTCACTTTTCCTCTACCCTCCTCCATCACCCCTCTAAACCTCTACCCTCCTCCATCACTTCTCTAATCCTCTACCCTCCTCCATCACACTCCTCTACCCTCCTGCATCACTTCTCTAATCCTCCATCGCTTTTTTAAACCTCTACCCTCCTCCATCACTTCTCCAATCCTCTACCCTCCTCCATCACACTCCTCCACCCTCCTCCATCACTTCTCTAATCCTCCATCACTTCTTTAAACCTCTACCCTCCTCCATCACTTCTCTAATCATCTACCCTCCTCCGTCACACTCCTCTACCCTCCTGCATCACTTCTCTAAACCTCTACTCTCCTCCATCACACTCTTCTACCCTCCTCCATCACTTCTCTAATCCTCTACCCTCCTCCATCACACTCCTCTACCCTCCTCCATCACTTCTCTAATCCTCTACCCTCCTCCATCACACTCCTCTACCCTCCTCCATGACCTCTCTAATCCTCTTCTCCTCCCTCCATCACTTCTCTAATCCTGTACCCTCCTCCATCACACTGCTCTACCCTCCTCCATGACCTCTCTAATCCTCTTCTCCTCCCTCCATCACTTCTCTAATCCTGTACCCTCCTCCATCACACTGCTCTACCCTCCTCCATGACCTCTCTAATCCTCTACCCTCCTCCATCACTTCTCTAATCCTCTACCCTCCTCCATCACTTCTCTAATCCTGTACCCTCCTCCATCACCTCTCTAATCCTCTACCTTCCTCCATGACCTCTCTAATCCTCTACCCCCCTCCATCACTTCTCTAATCCTGTACCCTCCTCTATCACACTCCTCTACCCTCCTCCATGACCTCTCTAATCCTCTTCTCCTCCCTCCATTAGAATATCCAGCACAGGAAGTATGCGCGCTGGAAGGCCACGTACATCCACACCTGTCTGAAGAATGGGGAGACGCCGCAGGCCGGGCCCATCGGCATGGACGAGGAAGCAGGTGAGGCACGCTGGTACAGAGACACACACACACACACACACACACACACACACACACTCACACACACTCACACACACACACACTCACACACACGCACATGCACAACCGTATTAGAAGAAGACATTAGTAATGTCTTTCCCACACAGCTTTGACTCCTCCTGCAGGCTGCCTCTCCTTCACCAGCCCTAAACCCAGATTTCAAAGGGGTGTGTGTGTGTGTGTGTGTGTGTGTGTGTGTGTGTGTGTGTGTGTGTGTGTGTGTGTGTGTGTGTGTGTGTGTGTTAGTGAGGGAGAGGGAGAGAGGGAAGCCATGCATTGTGTGTGTTATCACATCCTAGACTTACAGGAAAGCCCTGTGGTGGAGACTGGAGACTGTACTGGTGTGCCTACGTGCCTCGGTGTGTGTGTGTGTGTGTTTTTGTGTGTGTGTGTTTTTGTGTGTGTGTGTGTGTGTGTGTGTGTGTGTGTGTGTGTGTGTGTGTGTGTGTGTGTGTGTGTGTGCTTGCGAGACAGTTGATACTTGTTCAGTTGTTCTCCATGCTCCTATCCAGATCAGTCGTGCACTGGTGACCTTTGTGGTGACTAATAGCTTGTGGTGTCGGTGCCGGTCCTCACACATTATGAATACACAACCTTTAGCAGGAGGGTGGCAATACACCGCAGATCCTGCACAGATTACCCCGAGTTCATCACACACAGGACAGGCCGCTCTCGCCTTTTAAAGTTCACCAGTCACATGATGTGGGCTCAAAAGGCTGGAAAACCTAAGTCTTTGTTCACAGAAAGTTGCAGCTCACCTTAAAAATCAAACGCCGCCGCTTTCTTACTTTTACCAGGGTTGAATATCAGGCTGCATGGTATGTAGTGTTACCAGGGTGAATATCAGGCTGCATGGTATGTAGTGTTACCAGGTTGAATATCAGGCTGCATGGTATGTAGTGTTACCAGGGTGAATATCAGGCTGCATGGTATGTAGTGTTACCAGGGTGAATATCAGGCTGCATGGTATGTAGTGTTACCAGGTTGAATATCAGGCTGCATGGCATGTAGTGTTACCAGGGTGAATATCAGGCTGCATGGTATGTAGTGTTACCAGGGTTGAATATCAGGCTGCATGGTATGTAGTGTTACCAGGGTTGAATATCAGGCTGCATGGTATGTAGTGTTACCAGGTTGAATATCAGGCTGCATGGTATGTAGTGTTACCAGGTTGAATATCAGGCTGCATGGTATGTAGTGTTACCAGGGTGAATATCAGGCTGCATGGTATGTAGTGTTACCAGGTTGAATATCAGGCTGCATGGTATGTAGTGTTACCAGGGTTGAGTATCAGGCTGCATGGCATGTAGTGTTACCAGGGTGAATATCAGGCTGCATGGTATGTAGTGTTACCAGGTTGAATATCAGGCTGCATGGCATGTAGTGTTACCAGGGTGAATATTAGGCTGCATGGTATGTAGTGTTACCAGGGTTGAATATCAGGCTGCATGGTATGTAGTGTTACCAGGGTTGAATATCAGGCTGCATGGTATGTAGTGTTACCAGGGTTGAATATCAGGCTGCATGGTGTGTAGTTTTACCAGGGTGAATATCAGGCTGCATGGTATGTAGTGTTACCAGGGTTGAATATCAGGCTGCATGGTGTGTAGTGTCAGCAGGATGGAATATCAGGCTGCATGGTATGTAGTGTTACCGGGGTTGAATAACAGGCTGCATGGTGTGTAGTTTTACCAGGGTTGAATATCAGGCTGCATGGTATGTAGTTTTACCAGGGTGAATATCAGGCTCCATGGTATGTAGTGTTACCAGGGTTGAATATCAGGCTGCATGGTGTGTAGTGTCAGCAGGATTGAATATCAGGCTGCATGGTATGTAGTGTTACCAGGGTTGAATAACAGGCTGCATGGTGTGTAGTTTTACCAGGATTGAATATCAGGCTGCATGGTGTGTAGTTTTACCAGGGTTGAATATCGGGCTGCATGGTATGTAGTGTTACCAGGGTTGAATAACAGGCTGCATGGTGTGTAGTTTTACCAGGTTTGAATATCAGGCTGCATGGTATGTAGTTTTACCAGGGTGAATATCAGGCTGCATGGTATGTAGTGTTACCAGGGTGAATATCAGGCTGCATGGTATGTAGTGTTACCAGGGTGAATATCAGGCTGCATGGTATGTAGTGTTACCAGGGTTGAATATCAGGCTGCATGGTGTGTAGTGTTACTAGGGTCGAATATCAGGCTGCATGGTGTGTAGTGTCAGCAGGAGTGAGTATCAGGCTGCATGGCGTGTAGTTTCAGCAGGGTTGAGTATCAGGCTGCATGGTGTGTAGTGTCAGCAGGGTTGAGTATCAGGCTGCATGGTGTGTAGTGTCAGCAGGGTTGAGTATCAGGCTGCATGGCGTGTAGTTTCAGCAGGGTTGAGTATCAGGCTGCATGGCGTGTAGTTTCAGCAGGGTTGAGTATCAGGCTGCATGGTGTGTAGTTTCAGCAGGGTCGAGTATCAGGCTGCACGGTGTGTAGTTTCAGCAGGGTTGAGTATCAGGCTGCATGGTGTGTAGTTTCAGCAGGGTCGAGTATCAGGCTGCACGGTGTGTAGTTTCAGCAGGGTTGAGTATCAGGCTGCATGGTGTGTAGTTTCAGCAGGGTTGAGTATCAGGCTGCATGGTGTGTAGTTTCAGCAGGGTTGAGTATCAGGCTGCATGGCGTGTAGTTTCAGCAGGGTTGAGTATCAGGCTGCACGGTGTGTAGTTCAGCAGCCTCATCACGATGTGTTCATGCGCGGTAGTCACATCGCAGGACATGCAATGTGAAGTAACACCTCATGATACAACCTTTGCTGCTTGATACAAAAGGAAAACTTTAGCTTTTTTTGTGGGGGGGGGGGCTTTTTCTCCCCGATTGTGCTTGGTCAATTACCCTATTTTCCAAGCCACCCAATCCGCGGATAGAAGCGGGATCCACGCATCACTTGCTGGGAAGCAGACAGTTACATCAACATGTCATTTGTCCAAATAGAGCGAGAAATTACAACATTTTTTGCATTAAATCGGAGTAAATTATGTTATATCAAACCGAATTTCCTTGCAGATTAGTCATGGAAAATGAGAACCGTGCAAGTTTTCCTTTTGTATCGGGGCGTCTGGGTAGTGTAGCGGTCTATTCCGTTACCTACCAACATGGGGATCACCGGTTTGAATCCCCGCGTTACCTCCAGCTTGGTCGGGCATCCCTACAGACACAATTGGCTGTGTCTGTGGGTGGGAAGCCGGATGTGGGTGTGTCCAAGTCGCTGCACTAGCGCCTCCTCTGGTCGGTTGGGGCATCTGTTCAGGGGGACTTGGGAACTGGGGGGGGAATAGCGTGATCCCCCCATGTGCTACGTCCCTCTGGTGAAACTCCTCCCTGTCAGGTGAAAAGAAGCGGCTGGTGACTCCACATGTATCAGAGGAGCATGTGGTAGTCTGCAGCCCTCCCCAGATCAGCAGAGGGGGTGGAGCAGAGACCGGAACGGCTCGGAAGAGTGGGGTAATTGGCCAAGTACAATTGGGGAGAAAACGGGGGGAAAAACATAAAAAAAACAAGTTTTAAGGACTTGCTAGTTTCATGCCATCAAACAATTCCCAAAGTCAGGTTTCACTCGCTGTGTTTTGCGTAGTGTATTTTTATGCGCCTTTCGCAGTAGAAAAGGTTTACGGTAACGACAAAATTGGAAAAAGCTTCCTCAACATGAACATTTAACTGCCACGTCTGATCAGCTGTTTCCGCTGTCGCCGTCTTTCTGGATATTTCCATAACCTGCTTTTCTTTGTCTTCGTTGCCGGACAGCATGAAACGTGATTGATAATAGCTGATCTTCCCCTAGATCGCCACCTTGTCATGGTGGGGAAGTTTGCATGTACCAATGATCCAAGAGCTATGCCGTCCAGAGCTTGGCTCCTGGTAGAGTCACCCAGGGTGGATAGGTCAAGAGGCAGGTTCCAGATGAAGAGCGATCCAACAAAGACCTCAACGGTGGAACTGGTGGAACATGTCTGCAGGTCACAATGGCAGTGAAGGTGGATGGATGAAGGCTGCAACAGAGGGTGGTCCCCAATCGTCTTGGTTCTCCATTCCAGTGAACTCTGGCCACCCACTGCCAAGGACCGCGTTGTGGCTGCAGGCGCATCAGCCACTCCACGTAAAAAGCTGTCACGCACAGGGGTCCTCCCATTATGCAGCTCCAGGATCGACCTCTACACCCACCTGAGGACCTAGAGGGAGGACGGTGATGCTCAACCCCGAGTGACTGGCGATGAATAGCTGACATGAAAGAAAATTATAACTTTCCCATCCATCCATCCATCCATCCATCCATCCATCCAACCATCCATCCATCCATCCATTATCCAACCATCCATCCATCCATCCATCCATCCATCCATCCATCCATCCATCCATCCATCCATCCATCCATTATCCAACCATCCAACCATCCAACCATCCATCCATCCATCCAACCATCCATCCATCCATTATCCAACCATCCATCCATCCATCCATCCATCCATCATCCAAACTGCTTATCTTGCTCTCAGGGTCACGGGGATGCTGGAGTCTATCCCAGCAGTCATTGGGCGGCAGGTGGGGAGACACCCTGGACAGGCCGCCAGGCCATCACAGGGCCGACAAACACATTCACACCTAAGGACAATTTAGTGCGGCCGATTCACCAGACCTACATGTCTTTGATCCACCTGACCTACATGTCTTTGATCCACCTGACCTACATGTCTTTGATCCACCTGACCTACATGTCTTTGATCCACCTGACCTACATGTCTTTGATCCACCTGACCTACATGTCTTTGATTCACCTGACCTACATGTCTTTGATTCACCAGACCTACATGTCTTTGATCCACCTGACCTACATGTCTTTGATCCACCTGACCTACATCTCTTTGATTCACCTGACCTACATGTCTTTGATCCACCTGACCTACATGTCTTTGATCCACCTGACCTACATCTCTTTGATTCACCTGACCTACATGTCTTTGACCCACCTGACCTACATGTCTTTGATCCACCTGACCTAAATGTCTTTGATCCACCTGACCTACATGTCTTTGATCCACCTGACCTACATGTCTTTGATCCACCTGACCTACATGTCTTTGATCCACCTGATCTACATGTCTTTGATCCACCTGACCTACATGTCTTTGATCCACCTGACCTACATGTCTTTGAGTCACCTGACCTACATGTCTTTGATTCACCTGACCTACATGTCTTTGATCCACCTGACCTACATGTCTTTGTTTCACCTGACCTACATGTCTTTGATTCACCGGACCTACATGTCTTTGATCCACCTGACCTACATGTCTTTGATCCACCTGATCTACATGTCTTTGATCCACCTGACCTACATGTCTTTGAGCCACCTGACCTACATCTCTTTGATTCACCTGACCTACATGTCTTTGATCCACCTGACCTAAATGTCTTTGATCCACCTGACCTACATGTCTTTGATCCACCTGATCTACATGTCTTTGATCCACCTGACCTACATGTCTTTGATCCACCTGATCTACATCTCTTTGTTTCACCTGACCTACATGTCTTTGATCCACCTGACCTACATGTCTTTGATCCACCTGACCTACATGTCTTTGAGTCACCTGACCTACATGTCTTTGATCCAGCTGACCGACATGTCTTTGAGCCACCTGACCGACATGTCTTTGATTCACCTGACCTACATGTCTTTGATTCACCTGACCTACATGTCTTTGATCCACCTGACCTACATGTCTTTGATCCACCTGACCTATATGTCTTTGATCCACCTGACCTACATGTCTTTGATCCACCTGACCTATATGTCTTTGAGTCACCTGACCTACATGTCTTTGATTCACCTGACCTACATGTCTTTGTTTCACCTGACCTACATGTCTTTGATCCACCTGACCTAAATGTCTTTGATCCACCTGACCTACATGTCTTTGATCCACCTGACCTACATGTCTTTGATTCACCTGACCTACATGTCTTTGATTCACCTGACCTACATGTCTTTGATCCACCTGACCTACATGTCTTTGATCCACCTGACCTATATGTCTTTGATCCACCTGACCTACATGTCTTTGATCCACCTGACCTATATGTCTTTGAGTCACCTGACCTACATCTCTTTGATTCACCTGACCTACATGTCTTTGTTTCACCTGACCTACATGTCTTTGATCCACCTGACCTAAATGTCTTTGATCCACCTGACCTACATGTCTTTGATCCACCTGACCTACATGTCTTTGGACTGTGGGAGGAAACCCACGCAGATATGGGGAGAACATGCAAACTCCACACAGAGGATGACCCGGGACGACCCCCAAGGTTGGACTACCCCGGGGTTCGAACCCAGGACCTTTTTGCTGTGAGGCGACCACGCTAACCACTGCGCCGCCGTGCCGCGCCCGTGTTCCATGTATTGGGTCAATAATGCACAATTCCTGAAAACCAAATAAAAGTTAAAATGACCTTTGAAACGTTCAGTGTTGTGCGAGACAGAGTCACATGACATACGACAACAGACACAACAGTGATGCGTCGGTTCCCTGCGAATAGTTTGACAACACTGATATATGCTTGTCCAACTTCGGAGATCACATCCAGAATTCCTGCAGTGAGGGCATCTAGAATTAAATTTGGAGGACATTACCGGTGGGATTTTCAATGTTTGTGCGCACAGGAATGTGTCGTTACAATCGACAACTCTCCCAACTGAAACACATTCTGAACACCGCCGTCCGTTTTCCTCGTACACGGCCAGGGCGACTGGTTTTGTTTTTGGTTTGCGACCTCTGCGTCTTCTGCCTGGTTTGTTACAGTCATGCTGGTTTATTCACTGCAGACCAGCCGGTGGAAAGCCGCCTAATTTGCATTTCCTTTTTTTTTTTGTTCTTTTTTGTGACATTTCAAAAGTTTGCTTGAAATTTGCTTGATGATTAATGGAAACACGGCGACTGGAGGAAGATGAAGCTGAGCGCTCAGAGAGACGAAGGTGTGCATTTGTTCTGAAAGAGGGGGGTCATAGCAGGTTTTAGCAGGTTTCCCTAGTGGAGGCTGGAGCTCGGGCCCTGCTCCAGTCTCCTCGTGTTGCGTGTCAGGGCGTTGTCTCTCTCGGTGACCCGGCCTTCATGTGTGTGTTGGTAAATGAGTATTACTGCATTATCTGGCCACAGTCTTCACTCTGCCTCAT
>NC_079225.1:47344290-47374290 GCF_029633865.1 Lampris incognitus
GAATAGACCGCTACGCAACCCGGACGCCTGTGATTTCTTTTCTTTTTTTTGTTTCGCTATCAAAGAACCAGTGTCTATAGTTTTGCCACTATGCAAGCCGTCCTTCTTATGCTAGCTAAGCTATCACAGGCTGTTCTGCCTCTGGGTGAGAGAGTCATTTAAAAGCCTTACGGCCCAGACACACCCTACCCACTGACAGCAACGAAGGCCGACTGTTGCGTCGCCTCACGTCGCCTGCCATCCGGGCCAAAAAGAAGCGCCTCAACACGCCACAAAGCAGCACCATGCTAGCAGCCAACGGCCTGCTAGCATGTACGTTCTGAACAGCCAATCGGTGTGATCGCTGTCACCGACGGGCTCCGCCGATTCAACATGCTGAATCGTCCGGAAAGCTGCCGACGGGGGTCCGACAAGTGCCGACGGTGCGGGACACACCTCGAAAACTAGGATCACAGACGCTCACTGATGGCCCGACATTGGCCGAGAGCCGACCGTCGGCCTGGTGTCTCAGGGCCCTTGGAGAAACGAAACACTGCACCGTTTTAGTCACAGTTAGCAAGCTTGCCAAGGTTAAAAACATAGCAGGCTGGTGCTGCTGCTGCTCCTCGGTGACGTTAGCATAGCAGGCTACACACAGAAGAAGACAATGAGCGTATAGTGCTGGTTAGGTTGAGGGGCACCAACACACAGAGCCAGCACTAGCAGTTCTGTCCACACCGCTTCTTCTGCACACCCACATCTGCTGTCTGGCCCAGGAAAGATGGACGAAGATGGACGAAGATGGACGAAGGACACCGTGGCGAGTGGCAGCGAACAAGAGCGAGACTGAAACGTGACCAGTGAAATGAAGGCGCTCCATATCATTCACTTTTTGGACAGGCGAAAAACAGAAATAGAGACGCGTCCCCAAAAGTCTCAAACACAGTGTTGGAAATGAGGTCGCACACAACGTCACTTCTGTTCCTTAATTCAACAAGTGTGGTAAAGTCACGAGTATTGACGAGAACACGTTAATTAAACACGTGGACGCTTTAACTGAACCAGCACCTTCACTGGGAAAAAGACAGGTACCGGGTTCTCCAGCTCTGTTTTACTTCTTACATAGCGAGGACCACCATACCAGGACTCTCAACACACCACAACTACACAACTACACACCACTACAGACTGCACTGCACAACTGTACAACGCTCCGCATCCCTTTCTGTTCTGGCCCGGCCCACACAGCCCTTATACAGCCCGGCCTCCTATAAGAGGCCGGGCCTCTTATAGGAGGCCGGGCCATGGAGAGGCCGGGCCATGGAGAGGCCGGGCCATGGCCAACTGAGTTCAGCATGAATCTGAACCATGTTAAGTAGGCTAATGAACCTCTAGAGGACACAACCACTGGTTCTCACACACACACACACACACACACACACACACACACACACAGTGGTAGGTACAGAAAGACCATTGTGTCAAAGTCACTGTGGTCTGACTTTCCATTGGCTGGGAGGAGGACATGTTTTGCAAGAGGAAAAGAATGAGAGAGAGAGAGAGAGAGAGAGAGAGAGAGAGAGAGAGAGAGAGAGAGAGAGAGAGAGAGAGAGAGAGAGAGAGAGAGAGAGTGCGACAGACAAGAGAGACAGAGAGACACAGAGAGGGGGAGACAGAGACACAGAGAGGGGGAGAGCTAAAGAGCTAAACTGAAGAAAAAAATGTGGGGTTTTTGGCCTATTTGTCAGAAAAATAAAGAACAAATTGGAAATGTTGTAAGAATTCACCAATCCAGTCAAGTCCAGAAAGACACGTGGGGGAGGTTGGGGGGGGGGGGTAAATTGTGAGTTGGCCTCATGAAGGAGCCATTTTTATTCCTGAACAGATTTTTCCTGAGTCACTGTGGAGTTTATTGCTTAACACTGAATGATTGTATTAACAATAGGACCGTCTTACTGACCGACAGACTGACAAAAAGACTGGATGAATAGCTTCCTGAAATCACTACTGACTGACTGCCTATGGGACTGGCTGGCTGGTTGAGCAGCTGCTTAACTCACCAGTCATGTGTTCGGCCTGTTGGCTGACTGACCGACATGCACGCCATTTGTAAAAGGAGAAATTGTAGATGTAAACTTCAGGGTGGTTATTCAAAAAGACTTCCATTACTAGACACAGAGAGAGAGAGAGAGACGTGTACATAGATATACGCTGTATGTGTATATATATATATATATATATATATATATATATATATACGCTGTGTGTGTATATCAACACGGATACAGGAACTCATCAGCTGCTAATGTTTTTTTCACAAAGAAGTGCGAGACGCCCGACAGCGGCCTGTACTGCTATGCATTCAAATCTGTTTGCCTGTATCCGTGTTGATATTCCGCTCCTCGTTAGTCCAGCACTCAACACCATTGACAGTTTCGGGAAGAAACGCTATATATGCAGTCTATGTGTGTTTGTGTATATACGTATGTATGTGTGTACGTATGTGTGAGTAAATGTATGTAGTATATGTACATATATGCCGCTTATACCTGTATATACATTCCACTAGTGCCTTTGCTTCTCAAGTAACAGTTATCTGTTTTTAAAGTTGGTCTCTTTTCAATAAGAAGAGATGTCAGCGAGAGATGAGTATGTCTGTAAGCTGATGGAGTACCCGAGGTGTGAAATCCTCAGCCTCTGCTGGAACAAGCCTCAATAGAGATTTCCAACAATGCATCAGGAACACGGACATAATCACTCTGCAGGAGGCGTGGTGTGAGGAAGACGTTGCCGCTCACTGCCCCTCCGACTACAGAGAGTCATTATACCCTCGCAGGAACTCAGGGGGACTCATGATATGGTGCTACAAAGCTAAACTACACAATTTTATAAAAAAAAATTAAGACTCGAAAAATCACATGCTTGGATAAAAATGAAGGAAAATCTACTGTCAGCACAGAAAGACCTATTCCTCTGTGCTATGTACGCCCCCCTAAAGAATCCCCCTATTACCACGAAGACCCCTCTGAGCTTGAAAAAGAGAGGAGCCATTTCCAGGCCCAGGGAAATGTGCTCATGTGCAGCGATCCGAGTGCTAGCACAGGAGCCCAGCCTGACTTCACTGGTGGGAAAGGAAATAACTACATAACTAACCAACTGTCACATATTAACAACTTGACCTATCCCCACACGAACAACCACGACCACACAGTCAACAAAATCTACTCGTGAACAAGACCCCGAGATACTTGAACTCCTTCACTTGAGGCAACAACTCATCCCCAACCCGGAGGGAGCAATCCGCCATTTTCCGGTAGAGAACCATGGCCTCAGACTTGGAGGTGCTGACTCTCATCCCGGCCATTTCCCACTCCGCTGCAAACCGCCCCGGTGCAGGCCGGAGGTCACGATCCATTCCATTTCTCACTACAGTTAGCTGTAAACTACAGTTAGCTGTAAACTACAGTTAGCTGTAAACTACAGTTAGCTGTAAAACAAGATTAACATTAAAATCCCTCTCAGCCGTGTACGCCGACTTATCACTGTGTGTATATCAGAGGGGGAAGAAATAATCAGACTTTTTACGTAAAATAATATATCCATCCATTACCCAAACCACTTATCCTGCTGTCAGGGTCACGGGGATGCTGGAGCCTATCCCAGCTGTGATTGGGCGGCAGGCGGGGACAGGCCGCCAGACCATCACAAGTCCCACACACGCACACGCACACACATAGGGACAATTAGTACAGCCGATTCAACTGACCTACAGGTCTTTGGACTGTGGGAGGAAACCGGAGCAGCCAGAGGAAACCCATGCAGACATGGGGAGAACATGCAAACTCTACACAGAGGGTGACCCGGGACGACCCCTCAAGGTTCGACTATCCCGGGGCTCGAACCCAGGACCTCCTTGCTGTTAGGCGGCCGTGCTAACCACTGCGCCACCGTGCCACCCAATCCTATCTAATTAGCTCAGGACAGATTGATTGCTTCCACACCCCAAATGAAGATGGGACCAATTTATCTGTCCTGGGTTAATTAGACCAATAGACCAACTCAGGACAGCTGGTCCACATCCCACTCTGCCACAGTGCACATAAACCAGGAGGAGAAAAAATCCTCTGATGAATAGCTGCTGGTTTTGACCCCCCCTCCCCCCTTCCAAAGAAAAACCCTCACTGTACTGTGAATGCCATGATATACGCGATATATAAAGTCATATACCATTGTATAAATACATACACTCAGTTACAAATAAATATCCTACATTCAACATTTTACTTGAGTAAAAAAAGTAGTAGAACTGTATATACTTTAAGTACCAAAAGTATTCATCATGCAAAATTGTGCACTTCAGAATCAATGTATTATTGGTTTATAATTATTGACAGATCAGTGTGTTCATGGCTGTAATGTTGCAGCTGGTAAAGGTGGAGTCGGCCGGTGCTGGCCCACCTTCCAGAGATAGTGGGGGGTGACAAGGAGCAGGAGAGCGCAGAAGTGATAGATGCAGCAATCTCTGCTGAAAGCCACATTAGAAAGACGGAGCATGGGAAGACAGAGATGTACCAAGGGCTGAAGGAGGAACTGATGGGATGTGGAAAGTGAAGTCCAAAGTGGTCCCTGTGGTAACACGAGCTGTGATCCCCAAACTGGGAGAGTGGCTCCAGCAAGTTCTGGGAGCAGCATCTGAGGTCTCTGTCCAGAGGAGTGCAGTCCTAGGAACAGCTAAGATACTATATATATATATATATATATATATATATGTGTGTGTGTGTGTGTGTGTGCATATAAAAATCCCCCTGTCTCCCCCAGTATGTATGCGAGTGTGTATGTTCAGTGGTAAACTCTCTCTCTCCCCTGTGATTAGGCATGGCTGCTTAATTTGCGTCAGTTATTATGATTCCAGGACTCCACCCCTGTCAGTCCAGTTACTGTCTTGAGGAACAGACCAGTATAGACTGGATTAAGCCATATAGGATTGTATTTCACACACACACACACACATATATATATATATATATATCCCCGTCTGGGTCTAATAAACAACAAAAATCTGTGCTGTAGGAGACACCGTCCTTCAGGTGAGACACTAAACCGAGGTCCTGACTCACTGTGGTCATTAAAGATCTCATGGCACTTATCACAAAGAGTAGGGGGGGGGGGGTCCCCGGTGTCCTGGCAACATTCCCACCCTGGCTCTCCCCACCTGGCCACCTCATCATCCCCCATGTAACTGGCTCAATGGTTCCTCCCTCTCCACCTCAAGCTGATGTGTGGGGAGCGTTCTGCAGTGCATCACCAGGTGGCGCTACACATTCGTGGTGGTTGAGGTGAGGTTTCACCTTCACGGTGAAGCACTTTGGGTGTCTAGATAAAGCACTATATAAATGTAGTCCATTAGAGGAAACGGAAATGAGCAGCCAGCAGCTACGCCTGAAGCCCCAAAATATTGGCCATTTCCCCAGAGGCTAAATCCTCTCTCACACACACACACACACACACACACACACACACACACACACACACACACACACATCCTCTCTGATGTACTGTATCTCTAGGTGTCTGCTGATGTCACTCATCATCCTCTTCCATTCTCTCCCTAAAATGTCAGTCTTTCTTGTTGTCTCAGCCTCTCTCTCTCTCTGTCTGTCTCTCTCTTACTCACCCTTTTATTCCTCTAATGATGGCGGTGTCGGTTTCGCTTTCCTGATGATGGCAACCGAGTTTTGTCATCCACTTTTCCCTCTCCACTGAAGAAGTGGGGTGTGTGACTCACAAGTCAGCAGTTCAAAACGCCACAGGACACACAAGACGTCAGTGGGGAGGGTGAAGGCTACATTCTCTAGTGACTCCCACTGAAGTGCTTTTAAGCAAGCCTCCGGTGGACCTGCTCAGTGGTCGCCTATGGGAGGCTGTGGCGGAAGTCAGTCAGCAGGAGGAGGAGGAGGACATGACTCTACTGGGCTGTCACATGCGTGTGTGGAGGTTGAATTAGGCTGCGACACTGGATGCTTCTTTGGTAGCAAGAGGCGCCATTTTCTACTTATTTTCATTGGCTTTGAAGCGTTTTGCTCGCTTTTTTTCTACTTTTCAGAGAAACACCCTGAGCACCTGAAGTTAAAAAAAAAGTTCAACTCTTGAGCAGATCAACGCCCAACATCACTGCTGCTTTTTCACCGCTGTCCAAACAGAGGTTCCAAGGGGCGGACCTTCTCAACTCAGCCGCTCACAAGAAGCATGGAAGAGAATGAGCTAAAGCAAGCTCTCCGCCTCTCCATGTTCTACAGAAATAAATGCATTTGACAATAATAAGAAGTACTGACAAGTGGGATGGCTAGAGTTCTCATCTCATCACCAGCCGCTCCTCGGGGTGGGGTCGTGGTGGCAGCAAGCTAAGTAGGGCACTACTCCAGACGTCCCTCTCCCCAGCAACGCCCTCCAGCTCCTCCTGGGGGATCCCAAGGTGTTCCCGGGCCAGACTGGACATGTAGTCCCTCCAGTGAGTTCTGGGTCTACCCCGGGGTCTCCTCCCAGTTGGACATACCCGGTAAACCTCCAAAGGAAGGGGCCCAGGAGGCATCCTAATCAGATGCTGAACCACCTCAACTGGCTCCTTTCGACATGAAGGAGCAGCGGCTCTACTCCGAGCTCCTCCGGATGTCCGAGCTCCTCACCCCTATCTCTAAGGCTGAGCCCAGACACCCTACGGAGGAAACTCAGTTCAGCCGCTCGTATCCACCATCTCACCCTTTCAGTCACTACCCACAGCTCATGGATGGGTAGAGTTGTGTAAGCTAATTCACTTATTGCTAATGCTAGCACACATGTGATTGACAGCAGATTCTGTGGCTGCCTAGCAATGGCAAGACACCCGTCGCAGCCGGAAATGCATCAGATGTTATAATCAGGACTAGGGCTGCATGGTGCGCCACATGTTGTAACGCGGCCACAGCGAGCACAGCCTGGAGTTCTACTTGTTTTATCTTTTCGTTCTTTCTTTTTCGTTTTTGCAGTGGGAACGTTTAATTTAACCGTCTATATTTGCCAGACTGAGAGCAGCACAGTGTCAGCCACAGTTGTGATTGAAATACCTTGCTCAAGGGCACAGTTACACACTGGTCATATCTGAATGATGCAAGCAGTCCCCCGGGCAGCGCAATCCAAACCAGGATTACCCAGACAGTCCTGGGATTAGAACCCGCAACCCTGGGGTTACTGGCGAGCTTCTCCTACTGTGTGACTATGAGGCCGGCTGGTGCTCCGCCACCGTTCCCTGAGTAAGTAAAGGAGAAGAAGAAGAAAAGAAGATAATAACATTAATGATCATTTGCAAGTGAAAATATTTTCCTCAGGCCCCGAGTCTCAGCTCTGCTCTTAATGCCCGTCTACCTTCCTGTCAGTAATGAAGTAATGACAGAGTTGGAGGCATGAAGAGGGAGGCGGGGCGGGGGGGGCAGGGGGGGGGGTTTAACACAGTGGTGTCATATACAGCCTGTGTCAGCGAATCGCTGCACAACATGTTAAATCTGTGAAGATGTGGTGGCTGCAGAGAGACGTTGTCTTCTTCCGAGGCCGTGTGGTTGCTGAGACGGCCAAAGTGTCTGCACAGTGTCCATGTCCATGTGGAGCAGCAGTGGCAGCAGCAGCCGGCAGCCGGCAGACCCAACTGCCTGTCTGTCTGTCTGTTTCTGTGTGACTCTCTCTCTTTCCTTCTCTCTCTCTCTCTTTCCTTCTCTCTCTCTCGCTTTCCTTCTCTCTCTCTTTCCTTCTCTCTCTCTTTCCTTCTCTCTCTCTTTCCTTCTCTCTCTCTCTCTCCTTCTCTCTCTCTCTTTCCTTCTCTCTCTCTCTTTCCTTCTCTCTCTCGCTTTCCTTCTCTCTCTCTCTTTCCTTCTCTCTCTCTCTTTCCTTCTCTCTCTCTTTCCTTCTCTCTCTCTTTCCTTCTCTCTCTCTCTTTCCTTCTCTCTCTCTTTCCTTCTCTCTCTCTCTTTCCTTCTCTCTCTCTCTTTCCTTCTCTCTCTCTCTTTCCTTCTCTCTCTCTTTCCTTCTCTCTCTCTTTCCTTCTCTCTCTCTCTTTCCTTCTCTCTCTCTTTCCTTCTCTCTCTCTTTCCTTCGCTCTCTCTTTCCTTCTCTCTCTCTTTCCTTCTCTCTCTCTTTCCTTCGCTCTCTCTTTCCTTCTCTCTCTCTTTCCTTCTCTCTCGCTTTCCTTCTCTCTCTCTTTCCTTCTCTCTCTCTCTTTCCTTCTCTCTCTCTCTCTTTCCTTCTCTCTCTCTTTCCTTCTCTCTCTCTCTTTCCTTCTCTCTCTCTTTCCTTCTCTCTCTCGCTTTCCTTCTCTCTCTCTCTTTCCTTCTCTCTCTCTCTTTCCTTCTCTCTCTCGCTTTCCTTCTCTCTCTCTTTCCTTCTCTCTCTCGCTTTCCTTCTCTCTCTCTCTTTCCTTCTCTCTCTCTCTTTCCTTCTCTCTCTCTCTTTCCTTCTCTCTCTCTTTCCTTCTCTCTCTCTCTTTCCTTCTCTCTCTCTTTCCTTCTCTCTCTCTTTCCTTCTCTCTCTCTCTTTCCTTCTCTCTCTCTCTTTCCTTCTCTCTCTCTTTCCTTCTCTCTCTCTCTTTCCTTCTCTCTCTCTCTTTCCTTCTCTCTCTCTTTCCTTCTCTCTCTCTCTTTCCTTCTCTCTCTCTCTTTCCTTCTCTCTCTCTTTCCTTCTCTCTCTCGCTTTCCTTCTCTCTCTCTCTTTCCTTCTCTCTCTCTTTCCTTCTCTCTCTCTCTTTCCTTCTCTCTCTCTCTTTCCTTCTCTCTCTCTTTCCTTCTCTCTCTCTTTCCTTCTCTCTCTCGCTTTCCTTCTCTCTCTCTCTTTCCTTCTCTCTCTCTCTTTCCTTCTCTCTCTCGCTTTCCTTCTCTCTCTCTTTCCTTCTCTCTCTCTTTCCTTCTCTCTCTCTCTCTTTCCTTCTCTCTCTCTTTCCTTCTCTCTCTCTCTTTCCTTCTCTCTCTCTCTTTCCTTCTCTCTCTCGCTTTCCTTCTCTCTCTCGCTTTCCTTCTCTCTCTCTCTTTCCTTCTCTCTCTCTCTTTCCTTCTCTCTCTCTCTTTCCTTCTCTCTCTCTCTTTCCTTCTCTCTCTCTTTCCTTCTCTCTCTCTTTCCTTCTCTCTCTCTTTCCTTCTCTCTCTCTCTTTCCTTCTCTCTCTCGCTTTCCTTCTCTCTCTCTCTTTCCTTCTCTCTCTCTCTTTCCTTCTCTCTCTCGCTTTCCTTCTCTCTCTCTCTTTCCTTCTCTCTCTCTCTTTCCTTCTCTCTCTCTCTTTCCTTCTCTCTCTCTTTCCTTCTCTCTCTCGCTTTCCTTCTCTCTCTCTCTTTCCTTCTCTCTCTCTTTCCTTCTCTCTCTCTCTTTCCTTCTCTCTCTCTCTTTCCTTCTCTCTCTCTTTCCTTCTCTCTCTCTTTCCTTCTCTCTCTCTCTTTCCTTCTCTCTCTCGCTTTCCTTCTCTCTCTCTCTTTCCTTCTCTCTCTCTCTTTCCTTCTCTCTCTCGCTTTCCTTCTCTCTCTCTTTCCTTCTCTCTCTCTTTCCTTCTCTCTCTCTCTCTTTCCTTCTCTCTCTCTCTTTCCTTCTCTCTCTCTCTTTCCTTCTCTCTCTCTCTTTCCTTCTCTCTCTCGCTTTCCTTCTCTCTCTCTCTTTCCTTCTCTCTCTCTCTTTCCTTCTCTCTCTCTCTTTCCTTCTCTCTCTCTTTCCTTCTCTCTCTCTCTTTCCTTCTCTCTCTCTCTTTCCTTCTCTCTCTCTCTTTCCTTCTCTCTCTCGCTTTCCTTCTCTCTCTCTTTCCTTCTCTCTCTCTTTCCTTCTCTCTCTCTTTCCTTCGCTCTGTCTTTCCTTCTCTCTGTCTTTCCTTCTCTCTCTCTCTTTCCTTCTCTCTCTCTCTTTCCTTCTCTCTCTCTTTCCTTCTCTCTCTCTCTTTCCTTCTCTCTCTCTTTCCTTCTCTCTCTTTCCTTCTCTCTCTCTTTCCTTCGCTCTCTCTTTCCTTCGCTCTCTCTTTCCTTCTCTCTCTTTCCTTCTCTCTCTCTTTCCTTCTCTCTCTCTTTCCTTCGCTCTCTCTTTCCTTCTCTCTCTTTCCTCTCTCTCTTTCCTTCTCTCTCTCTTTCCTTCTCTCTCTTTCCTTCTCTCTCTCTTTCCTTCGCTCTCTCTTTCCTTCTCTCTCTTTCCTTCTCTCTCTCTTTCCTTCTCTCTCTCTTTCCTTCGCTCTCTCTTTCCTTCGCTCTCTCTTTCCTTCTCTCTCTCTCTTTCCTTCTCTCTCTCTTTCCTTCTCTCTCTTTCCTTCTCTCTCTCTTTCCTTCGCTCTCTCTTTCCTTCTCTCTCTCTTTCCTTCTCTCTCTCTTTCCTTCGCTCTCTCGCTTTCCTTCTCTCTCTCTTTCCTTCTCTCTCTCGCTTTCCTTCTCTCTCTCTTTCCTTCTCTCTCTCTTTCCTTCTCTCTCTCTCTTTCCTTCTCTCTCTCTCTTTCCTTCTCTCTCTCTTTCCTTCTCTCTCTCTTTCCTTCTCTCTCTCTTTCCTTCGCTCTCTCTTTCCTTCTCTCTCTTTCCTTCTCTCTCTCTTTCCTTCTCTCTCTCTTTCCTTCTTAGTTTCTTTCTTGCCTCTTTTCCTTCTTTTGTTTCTTTCATTCTTTCCTTCTTTCTTAATTTTTTTCTTTCATTCCTTTTTCTTTCCTAATTTAATTTCTCTTTCTTTTTCTTTCCTTCTTTCTTTCTTTTTCTTTCTTGTCTGTCTCTCTGTCCTGTCTGTCTTTTCCTGTTTTTATTCTTGATTCTATCTCTCCCTCTTTATCTCTTCTGTTATTCGCACTGTTTTTTTCTTGAGTTCCTATACATTGATGACTCATATGTGACTCATTCACTCCATGGCACTTCTGTCAGTGCACACACACACACACACACACACACACACACACACACACACACACACACACACACACACCCTGTTTTAATCTCTGTATCTCCCTCGTCATCATCAAATAGCTGCTGGTAAACTGCGTTGTGTTTTCTGGCTCTAACAAGCCAGCAGAAGTTGAGACGCTAGCGTGACGTCTACGCAGCAGCAGCAGCAGCAGCAGCAACAAGACCTAGCTGCCATATCTGCAAGCAAGGAAGTTGTTTCAGTCATTCAAGCGTTGTCGTAACTAACCAGGAGAAAGACGTGGCTACCAAGAGGCTAGCTGAAGAATGGAAGAGCTCAAAACGTCTCTGAACTCATGTCAGAGGAAGGAAGTAAGGTGGCAAAACAACAGACGGGCCTAACGGAGTTAACTGATGAAGTGTGACAACTGAAGGCTGTGATCAGAGAGAATGACAAGAACATTGAAGCGCTTGAAAGAAAAGTAGATTTGGAACAGTCCACAAGGACGGTTGACCTCGTGATAGCTGGGCTCGAGACAACTCTCCGCTCATATGCAGGGATCACAGCAGGCGGCACGCGGGGAGAGGCTGCGCCAGGAGGTGAACTGTACACACTGCAGCAGCAAGTCCTGACGTTTTTCACTAGCAAAGACGTTCCTATGGACAGTAAGGCTATAGCTGCTGGCCACACCACACCCCAAAAACTAAACAACGGGCCAATCATCATCATTAGACTGCTGGGCAGAAACATAAAGTTACGGTGGGGAAGTATGCAAACAACCTGGAGGGCACAGGGGTATATGTCAACCAGCACCTCACAAAGACAAATGCTGAAGCTGCAAGACGAGCTAGAATCCTGAGAAAGGAAAAACCAATTCAGGACACTTGGACAAGGAATTGTAAAGTAAAGACAAGACTGAATGGCACACCAGAACAGGCCAAAGTTATGGCCGTCAGAGCCATAAAAGATCTTGAGCAATATAAATGAATAATGATGAATATTATGGGAGATGGTTGGAATAGTGGGGATACATTTATTACATACATTTATTTTAATCAAGGAATGTGTAACCGTTGAAATTAAGGTGGAAAGATTCAAAAACATACGTATTAATTGATTGCATCTATAGAACCGCTTGCTACTGTGAATCTACTAATCCATTATTTATACGCTCCTGCACCTTAAAATTCTTAGATATTGTGTATTTACATAAAAAAATTGGAAATACTTTTTCGAGCTAGAGCTAGGGTTGTGTATTTTTGAAACATGTAAAGTCAGAAGCAGTGTAAAATACAGACGTGTGTCAGTTTTGGGAGTCAGGCTATGGAATGGTCTTATGAGGAGATGCAATTGTGTAGCTCGCTTGTTGAGTTTCAGAAAATCTTTAACATGTAAAATAATTAAGGATTACAACTTAGTATGAATTCTTTTTTCTTCCTTGTGTAACTGATATTCCCAGTGGCGCCCCCAAGGGGCGGCCAGGGGTGGCCACGGCCACCCTGATACTATCCCTGCCCCCCCCCCCCGCTGGCCCCCCCAGCCATGAGTCGCATATGCAGAATATGCTTCTGATTATGCATAATATGCTTCTACCTGATATTTTACATTAGGTGCTGTTCCTTTAAATGAATAATGTATATTTTTCTTAACTCTCATACTGACAGTTTTCCACTAGCCTATAGAGTTTACTACAACAGCATCATAGAATCCCCGAAATTCAGTCATGACTTTTGGTTTTGGTGTGCCACCCCAAGATTTTCAGTGGCCCCATTTGACCCCCCCTATGAAACATTTCTGGGGGTGCCACTGGGTATTCCAGGTTACCTTCAGGACTGTACAGGACAGACAACAGCCAGCCCTCCTGGGCTTCAGCCTCTTCCTGTCTCTGTCATTGACTGGTTGAGTTTTGTTGTGTGAAATGAACTGATGTAAAGACGTACCAGGAGGTTTTTCTTTTTTTCTGTCTGTCGCATATGAACACAAATTATGACCGAAATAATTCATTCATTCATTCATTCATTCATGCTAATTAATTATACTGAAGCAGAGAGATACATCTTCACTTATCACATGAAGAAGCTCGAAGCTCTGAAGACCTGTCAGTAAGATGAATAAGATCTATTTTTCAGCACCCTCACTTTGACTTTGTCCAAAACTTTACCCTAACACAAGTCTAGAACTGGTCCTGAGAGACGTACTGACAAGTAAACACACACACACACACACACACACACACACACACACACACACACACACACACACACACACACACACAGACAGTTAGAGCCTGAGCCAGTGAGAAGGACGTCTGCTGACCAGCCTCATGAGAAGATCTCCCTCTGTGTCTTTACTTGAAGCCATTTCTGATTTGGTCTGTGAGCTTTGATTTCCAGACTGTCACAAAAGTTTTTGGATTCTGGTGCGTGAAGATCATGTTGTCAAGGTCATGTTCCTGCTGTATTGATTTGCAACATGCCATTGAGAGCTCTATGAAAGTGCTGAAAGTTGTGTTTTTATCACCATGTCTCTGTCTCTCTTTTCCTTTCTCTCTTTCAGATGAATCAGGAGCCGAAGGGGGTTTCTGGGCCCCGGGCCCCTCCCAGGAGGGTTCATTCAGAGGTGGCCCTCTGCCGCACTTCCCCCAGGACCAGCATCAAGACCAGGAACTAGGTCCAGGACCTGCCCCAGGGATCGGTTTCACCCAAGAGCCAGGTTCTGGGGCAGTGGGCCCCCCCACGGGCCCCACTGCCAACTACAACAACATTCATATCCCACCGGGGGCCCACGCTCCCGCCAACACACCAGCCGAGCTCCCACCACCTACAGGTAGGGAGAGGAGAAAAACATGCACACACACACACACACACACACACACAGTTACTGAAGTACTCACACATACCTTACCCCCACAAAGCCTCTCGCTTTGTGGGGGAACTTGTGAGGCTATTTCCTGCCTCACAAGTCGCCCCGCAGTATAAATTATACTCGGCAAAAAACGCGTTGTTGCGAAGGAACAAACATATATGTCACTTGTTGTATATAAGTTGCATTTGTATGAGGGCTGGTTAATGGCAAGGACTCCAGGAAATGGTATACGTGTCATGATACATAGGTGACAATACCATTTTTTCACGATGCCTTGTGATGTGCTGCATGTTGTGATACCCTGCAGTGTGCTACATCATTTGCTGAAAATATAAAATATAGCTGAAAAAACAACTTGCTGTGCAGCCCCTGGGTAGACTCACATGTACATCACGTTTTCATAACTCAGCGGACAAACTGAGTCAAAACTATTTCATTCAAGACTTCCATTCCAATTTATTAGAAGGGTTTTGCATTGCACAGTGCACACCGTGTGACTGAGATCACCGTATGTCTGAACACAATGTGTGCCTGAACACAATGTGTGACTGAACACACTATGTGCCCGAACACCCCGTGCCTGAACACAATGTGTGACTGAACACACTGTGTGCCTGAACACACAGTGTGACTGAACACACTGTGTGCCTGAACACACTATGACTGAACACTGTGGCTGAGCACACTATGTGCCTGAACACACCGTGTGACTGAGCACACCATGTGACTGAATACACTGTGTGACTGAGCACACCATGTGCCTGAAAACACTGTGTGCCTGAACACACAGTGTGACTGAACACACTGAACTGAAGTGTAGATGCCACGACATCATATGAAAATAAAGTGTGCATATTAAATGTTCTCATTGTGTGTGACTGAACACACTGAACTGAAATCCACTTAAAGCATGAATAAATATTCTAAAGTATAATGAAAATATTGCAATACTGAGCTGATTGAGTTTTGTTGTGCGGAACATTTAGATATTTCTTTCAATGGGGAGAGTAATTTTCTGACAGAAGGCCACGTCATCTCTAAACACTATGACATGTGAGGACATGTGAGGACGATTACTTTTCTCTTGTGTTATGTTGATAGTTTTATTATGTCAGCTAGTGCTCAGCGACAGCCTGCTGGCTGAGACGGAGAAGGAAGACTGGCTTAGAAAAATCTGTGGTCCACATGGGTACATGTGCATACTGTATTTATTGATTCTCTGGGGTTATTAACAGGAAATATTGACAGATAAACTGTGTTCTGTGGGACATCTGCTGTAATACTGAGTCCAGTAAGACACATGTAGTTCTTCCCTGCAGTTCAGTTTTAGACACATTGTGTAAATGGATACAGGCCTCAATACACATTCCTTAAGCTGTCTGCCCCGGCTGGTTCAGTTAAAATACTATATAGCAACATATCAGGAATCAGAAACATTTATTTGCCATTTCATTTCATGCGCTTGAGTACATAAAATGAAATGACATATTGTTTCCCCCAGCCCACAGCAGTGCAACACAAAGACACAAACACACATCCAGACTACAAGAACACACATATCCTGACTACAAGAACACACATTACAAGGACACACATACCCAAACTACAAAAAAACTACAAAAACAAATATATCCAACATATCCCAAAAAAGAATTTCACTGTCCAAGAGAACGAACGCCAGCCAGGATGACTGCCGGTCTGCATGGGCTAGCAGTTAGCTTAGCCTGCCGCACTCCCCTATCCTGTCAGACCGCCCTCGGAGTTATCAGAACTTCTGGTCTGCCTGGGCTAGCAATTAGCTTAGCCTGCCCCACTTCCACGTCCTGTCAGACCGCCCTCGGTGTTATCAGAACTGCTGGTCTGCATGGGCTAGCAGGTAGTTTAGCCTGCCGCACTCCCCTATCCTGTCAGACCGCCCTCGGAGTTATCAGAACTTCTGGTCTGCCTGGGCTAGCAATTAGCTTAGCCTGCCGCACTCCCCTATCCTATCAGACTGCTCTCGGTGTTATCAGAATTGCTGGTCTGCATGGGCTAGCAGTTAGCTTAGCCTACCCCGCTTCCACATCCTGTCAGTCCGCCCTCGGTGTTATCAGAACTGCTGGTCTGCATGGGCTAGCAGTTAGCTTAGCCTGTCCCGCTTCCACACTATATCAGAGGCTTTTTATCTCAGGACAATTACATTTCTTTCTAACCCAATAACTTTTTTAATAGCATCAAAACTGAGTGAAAATAACAAAACAAAGGTTGCGTCAGCCAATCAGCTAGAAGTAAACGACCATAAAAGGGAAACTATCACAATTTCCAACATGATGTGTAGGGTCAAGTGTCACCAGACAGTCACCGTTAAAATGAACCAGCACAGACGTGTTCCTGATTTGAATTTTTGTGGCTGAACTGTGATAAATACACCAACAATGCATCAAGAAGTTATTTTATTTGCATGTAAATCTCAGGACAGTGTCTTTGTATTTGTTAAACACCATGTTGATATACATTTATGCATAACCCAATAGTGTGTCCCCCTTTGTTGCACAATATCTTTCCGCTGATAGTTGCCCTTGAAAAACCAGCCACTCACAGGACTCAGCTGTGGCTCTCACAGCCTGCAGTGTGTGTGTGTGTGTGTGTGTGTGTGTGTGTGTGTGTGTGTGTGTGTGTGTGTGTGTGTGTGTGTGTGTGTGTGTGTAAGAGAGAGAGTTTCTCAGTTTCTGTACACCAAATAGATGTTCTGTTACTGCTCTGCCTCTACTTTGACATGGGAAACAAAACTACACACATCCTTGCAGCTACACACACATACGCCCTCATCAGTTTGTGCGCTTAACGGATTACACAACCCTTTGTCCCTGTACAAAAAAAAATCACCACAGGCAAATGATTAGGGTTGTTCATTTCTTAGACATTAGTTAAAATGTTTTGCCATGAAGTCATTTATCCCCGCTGTGCTGGACGTGAACCCAAACACTTCAGGTTGATGTTGGTTCTGGTCCAGTCACCCAGAGTCTTGTTGACGGAAGAGGTGTGTTTACCCAATCCCGGTCAGTGTTACTCAAATGGCAGCAAGGCCTGAGTGTAGTGGATGAAACTTCACATTATCAGGCCTGTTTTGTACATATGTGTGTGTGTGTGTGTGTGTGTGTGTGTGTGTGTGTGTGTGTGTGTGTGTGTGTGTTTGTGTGTGTGTGTGTGTGTTTGCGTGTGTGTGGGGGGGGGGGGGGGCTGTGATGTCCTGGCGGCCTGTCCAAGGTGTCTCCGCCTGCCGCGTAGCGACTGCTGCTGGGAGGAGCGTCTTGGATAATGGATGGGTGAATGATTGGATATTGTGCGTCCTACATTGTTGTTTCGTTGTGGCTTTGCACAGTGCACACCGTGTGACTGAGCACACCGTGTGTCTGAACACACCGTGCCTGAACACACGGTGTGACTGAACACAACACATGACTGAACACACTATGTGACTGAACACACCACGTGACTGAACACACTGTGACTGAATGCACTGTGTGCTTGAACACACCACGTGACTGAACACACTATGTGACTGAACACACCATATGACTGAACACACTGTGTGCTTGAACACACCACATGACTGAACACACTATGTGACTGAACACACCACGCGACTGAACACGCTATGTGACTGAACACAGCGTGTGCCCGAACACACTATGTGACTGAACAAACCGTGTGCCTGAACACACTATGTGACTGAACACACTGTGTGCTTGAACACACTATGACGGAACACATCGTGTGACTGAACACACCACGTGACTGAACACACTATGTGACTGAACACACTGTACTTGAACACACCACGTGACTGAACACACTGTGACTGAACACACTATGTGACTAAACACACCACGTTACTGAACACACTATGCCTGAACATAGTATGTGACTGAACACACCACGTGACTGAACACACCACGTGACTGAACACACTATGTGACTGAACACACTGTGTGACTGAACACACTGTGTGCTTGAACACACCATGTGACTGAACACACTATGTTACTAAACACACCACGTTACTGAACACACTACGCCTGAACATACTGTGTGCCTGAACATACTATGTGACTGAACACACCACGTGACTGAACACACTATGTGACTGAACACACCACGTGACTGAACACACTATGTGACTGAACACACTGTGTGCCTGAACACACCGTGTGACTGTTGCTCTAACGTGGAGTGTTTTGTCTTGACCAGGAGAGCCGGCCAAACCAGTGCCTATGCCCAGATCAGTGCCCACTGTGGACCCCTCACTGCTCAACACCTCTCAGGGGGGTAGGCACGCACACACACACACACACACACACACACACACAAACACACACACACACACTGCTCCTTCATCAGGGCTTACTGAGACTTGGCGTTAGTTCATTTTCTTCCCTCCTTCCCATTCTTCCTGTCATCCTCTGATGCTCTTTCTCTTGTCTTTCTCTCTTACTACCACTTCCACTTCCTCCTCCTTTCTCTCTTACTACCACTTCCACTTCCTCCTTACTACCACTTCTACTTACTCCTTCTTTGTCTCTTACTTCCACTTCCACTTACTCCTTCTTTGTCTCTTACTTCCACTTCCACTTACTCCTTCTTTCTCTCTTACTACCACTTCCACTTCCACTTACTCCTAACTACCACTTCCTCCTTCTTTCTCTCTTACTACCACTTCCACTTCCTCCTTTCTCTCTTACTACCACTTCCACTTACTCCTTACTACCACTTCCACTTACTCCTTCTTTCTCTCTTACTACCACTTCCACTTACTCCTTCTTTCTCTCTTACTACCACTTCCACTTCCACTTACTCCTAACTACCACTTCCTCCTTCTTTCTCTCTTACTACCACTTCCACTTCCTCCTTTCTGTCTTACTACCACTTCCACTTCCTCCTCCTTTCTCTCTTACTACCACTTCCACTTACTCCTTACTACCACTTCCACTTACTCCTTCCTTCTCTCTTACTACCACTTCCACTTACTCCTTCTTTCTCTCTTACTACCACTTCCACTTCCTCCTAACTACCACTTCCACTTCCTCCTTCTTTCTCTCTTACTACCACTTCCACTTACTCCTTACTACCACTTCCACTAACTCCTTCTTTGTCTCTTACTTCCACTTCCACTTCCTCCTTCTTTCTCTCTTACTACATCTTCCACTTCCTCCTTCTTTCTCTCTTACTTCCACTTCCTCCCTTCTTTCTCTCTTACTACCACTTCCACTTCCTCTTACTCCTTACTACCACTCTCCACTTCCTCCTTTTTCTCTTACTACCACTCCCACTTCCTTCTTCTTTCTCTCTTACTTCCACTTCCACTTACTCCTTACTACCAGTTCCACTTACTCCTTACTACCATGTCCACCTTCTTTGTCTCTTACTTCCACTTCCACTTCCTCCTTCTTCCTCTCTTACTGCCACTTCCACTTCCTCCTTTCTCTCTTACTACCACTTCCACTTCCACTTCCTCCTTACTACCACTTCCACTTCCTCCTTCTTTGTCTCTCACTACCACTTCCACTTCCTCTTTCTTTGTCTCTCACTACCACTTCCACTTCCTCCTTCTTTGTCTCTCACTACCACTTCCACTTCCTCTTTCTTTGTCTCTCACTACCACTTCCACTTCCTCCTTCTTTGTCTCTCACTACCACTTCCACTTCCTCTTTCTTTGTTTCTTACTACCACTTCCACTTCCTCCTTCTTTCTCTCTTACTACCACTTCCACTTCCTCCTTACTTCCCTGTTTCTCCGTCAGCCTACTTATCTTTGTCTCTTTCTGACTGTCTCAGTCTGTCTCTCTTCCTTCTCTCCATCTCTTTCTAACTGTCTCAGTCTCTGTCTCTCTTCCTTCTCTCCATCTCTTTCTGACTGTCTCAGTCTCTGTCTCTCTTCCTTCTCTCCATCTCTTTCTGACTGTCTCAGTCTCTGTCTCTCTCCCTTCTCTCCATCTCTTTCTGACTGTCTCAGTCTCTGTCTCTCTCCCTTCTCTCCATCTCTTTCTGACTGTCTCAGTCTCTGTCTCTCTTCCTTCTCTCCATCTCTTTCTGACTGTCTCAGTCTCTGTCTCTCTCCCTTCTCTCCATCTCTTTCTGACTGTCTCAGTCTCTGTCTCTCGCCCTTCTCTCCATCTCTTTCTGACTGTCTCAGTCTCTGTCTCTTCCTTCTCTCCATCTCTTTCTGACTGTCTCAGTCTCTGTCTCTCTCCCTTCTCTCCATCTCTTTCTGACTGTCTCAGTCTCTGTCTCTCTTCCTTCTCTCCATCTCTTTCTGACTGTCTCAGTCTCTGTCTCTCTTCCTTCTCTCCATCTCTTTCTGACTGTCTCAGTCTCTGTCTCTCTTCCTTCTCTCCATCTCTTTCTGACTGTCTCAGTCTCTGTCTCTCTCCCTTCTCTCCATCTCTTTCTGACTGTCTCAGTCTCTGTCTCTCTCCCTTCTCTCCATCTCTTTCTGACTGTCTCAGTCTCTGTCTCTCTCCCTTCTCTCCATCTCTTTCTGACTGTCTCAGTCTCTGTCTCTCGCCCTTCTCTCCATCTCTTTCTGACTGTCTCAGTCTCTGTCTCTTCCTTCTCTCCATCTCTTTCTGACTGTCTCAGTCTCTGTCTCTCTCCCTTCTCTCCATCTCTTTCTGACTGTCTCAGTCTCTGTCTCTCTTCCTTCTCTCCATCTCTTTCTGACTGTCTCAGTCTCTGTCTCTCTTCCTTCTCTCCATCTCTTTTTGACTGTCTCAGTCTCTGTCTCTCTCCCTTCTCTCCATCTCTTTCTGACTGTCTCAGTCTCTGTCTCTCTTCCTTCTCTCCATCTCTTTCTGACTGTCTCAGTCTCTGTCTCTCTCCCTTCTCTCCATCTCTTTCTGACTGTCTCAGTCTCTGTCTCTCTTCCTTCTCTCCATCTCTTTCTGACTGTCTCTCTCCCTTCTCTCCATCTCTTTCTGACTGTCTCTCTCCCTTCTCTCCATCTCTTCCTGACTGTCTCTCTCCCTTCTCTCCATCTCTTTCTGACTGTCTCTCTCCCTTCTCTCCATCTCTTTCTGACTGTCTCTCTCCCTTCTCTCCATCTCTTTCTGACTGTCTCTCTCCCCTCTCTCCATCTCTTTCTGACTGTCTCTCTCCCTTCTCTCCATCTCTTTCTGACTGTCTCTCTCCCTTCTCTCCATCTCTTTCTGACTGTCTCTCTCCCTTCTCTCCATCTCTTTCTGACTGTCTCTCTCCCTTCTCTCCATCTCTTTCTGACTGTCTCTCTCCCTTCTCTCCATCTCTTTCTGACTGTCTCTCTCCCTTCTCTCCATCTCTTTCTGACTGTCTCTCTCCCCTCTCTCCATCTCTTTCTGACTGTCTCTCTCCCTTCTCTCCATCTCTTTCTGACTGTCTCTCTCCCTTCTCTCCATCTCTTTCTGACTGTCTCTCTCCCTTCTCTCCATCTCTTTCTGACTGTCTCTCTTCCTTCTCTCCATCTCTTTCTGACTGTCTCTCTCCCTTCTCTCCATCTCTTTCTGACTGTCTCTCTCCCTTCTCTCCATCTCTTTCTGACTGTCTCTCTCCCTTCTCTCCATCTCTTTTGGGGAAACTTTCCTCTAACTGCCAGCAGAAACCACTCTTAAATTACTCCCGTACGTGTGTGTGCGTGTGTGTATACGTGTGTGTGCGTGTGTGTCTACGTGTGTGTATGTGTGTCTACGTGTGTGTATGTGTGTGTACATGTGTTTGTGTGTACGTGCGTGTGCACGTGTGTGTATGTGTGTGTAGATGTGGCTGGCACACTGGGGCATCATTATGGTCTTTGTTGTCACAGAGTCCAAAACCAGATCCGCATCTATTTGATAAAAGTGGTGTCTGCATTCAGCCCAAAGCGTGGCTGGCCTGAATGTGGAGCGTGTTATCACACATGACAGCATATGTAATGGGGAGGGGGGGGGTATGACAGCATATGTAATGGGGGGGTATGACGCATACGTAATGGGCGGTATGACGGCATACGTAATGGGGGGTATGACGGCATATTTAATGGGGGGGTATGATGGCGCATGTAATGGGTGGGGGGGGGGTGAGAAGAGACAGCCAGCAGCATAAGGTTATGTACAGGTGTGTATGTATATATGTTGTTTATGGTTTATTTGTGTTCTAGTTTTTGGGTCAGTGTGCTGCGTTGCACAGAGAAGTGATGGATGATGGAAGAGGGTGGAGGAGACGGGAGACGGAGGCCTCAAGGCACGATTTAAAACTGAATGGTGAAACTTCACTTCTAATGAATGAACTCAAAAGGAAAACTCTGTAATGTTTTTTAACCTGAGCTCTATTTTTTAACCTGAGCTCTATTTTTCAACCTGAGCTCTAGTTTTTAACCTGAGCTCTAGTTTTTAACCCGAGCTCTATTTTTCAACCTGAGCTCTATTTTTCAACCTGAGCTCTAGTTTTTAACCTGAGCTCTAGTTTTTAACCTGAGCTCTATTTTTTAACCTGAGCTCTAGTTTTTAACCTGAGCTCTAGTTTTTAACCTGAGCTCTATTTTTTAACCTGAGCTCTAGTTTTTAACCTGAGCTCTATTTTTTAACCCGAGCTCTAGTTTTTAACCTGAGCTCTAGTTTTTAACCCGAGCTTTATTTTTCAACCTGAGCTCTAGTTTTTAACCTGAGCTCTAGTTTTTAACCCGAGCTCTATTTTTCAACCTGAGCTCTTACTTTTTAACCCAAGCTCTATTTTTCAACCTGAGCTCTAGTTTTTAACCTGAGCTCTATTTTTTAACCCAAGCTCTAGTTTTTAACCCGAGCTTTATTTTCAACCTGAGCTCTAGTTTTTAACCTGAGCTCTAGTTTTTATCCTGAGCTCTATTTTTCCCTTACTAGGAGTCAAAGCGAGCCAATCCTTTAAGCTGCCAGCAGTCTTTCTGAGTATTTACTATTTACTATTTAGTGTTTAATATTTAGTATTTACTATTTAGTATTTAGTGTTTAGTATTTAGTATTGAGTATTTAGTCTTTAGTATTTAGTATTTAGTGTTTAGTGTTGAGTGTTGAGTATTTAGTATTGAGTCTTTAGTCTTTAGTATTTAGTGTTTAGTATTGAGTATTTAGTCTTTAGTATTTAGTATTTAGTGTTTAGTATTTAGTATTGAGTATTTAGTCTTTAGTATTTAGTATTTAGTATTGGTATTTAGTGTTTAGTATTTAGTGTTGAGTATTTAGTGTTTAGTGTTTAGTATTGAGTATTGAGTGTTTAGTATTGAGTATTGAGTGTTTAGTATTGAGTATTTAGTATTTAGTGTTTAGTATTGGGTATTTAGTGTTTAGTATTTAGTGTTTAGTATTGAGTATTTAGTGTTTAGTATTGAGTATTTAGTGTTTAGTATTTAGTATTTAATGTTTAGTATTGAGTATACAGTGTCAGCTGACCTCTGTTTACCAAGCTGCCATGTAATCCCTCACCAAGTAACGTCTATTACCAGATGTATTTTTACATTACCAAGCTCCAAATGTTAGGAGATGAGTCAAAAGGGCCTCAGTCATAATATCCATCCATCCATCTATCCATCCATCCATCCATCCATCCATCCATCCATCCATCCATCCATCCATCCATCCATCCATCCATCCATCCATCCACCCATCATCCATCCATCATCCAAACCGCTTGTCCTGCTCTCAGGATCATGGGAATGCTGGGGCGTATCCCAGCAGTCATTGGGCGGCAGGCGGGGAGACACCCTAGGCAGGCTGCCAGGCCATCACACACACACACACACACACACACACATTTTCTTTTTATATATCTTATAAATCCATATAATTTTGCTGTCCTGTTCCAATGCTACACCCCTCTCTCACCAAGATGTGCAACAAATTTATTTTTTACATGGTGATGCCGGTCATGTGGCTCAGGCGCCAGGCCACGCCGGCGGCACCCGGACACCCCCCGGCATCCTCCCCGCCACACTCCCCACACTTCCACAATTCCATTATAATTCTCATCCTCCCTCAATTGTTGCACGATGCAAATTGTGCAAACACAACGTCCACCGCATACCGTATGTCCCGAGAGAGCAATCCCTCCTCTGCCACTCCCCAAGTACCGGGAGGCCAGAAGCGCTGCGGCTTCGATGATCACGGAAGCAAAAACTCGGGTGTGGGAGGAGTTCGGCGAGGCTATGGAGGAGGGCTTTCGGTTGGCCTCAAGGAAGTTCTGGCAAACCATCCGGTGACTCAGCAAGGAGAAGCAGGGCTTGACTCAGGGTGTGTTCAGCCGGGGAGGGGAACTGCTGACCCAGCCTGGGGATGTTGTCGGGCGGTGGAAAGAACACTTTGAGGAGCTCCTGAACCTGGTTAACACGTCCTCAGTGGAGGAAGTCGAGTCTGACGACTCAGGGGACGCCCCACCCATGTCCCTGGCAGAGGTCTCTGAGGTGGCTAAGAAGCTCCTCGGTGGCAAGGCGCTGGGTGTGGATGAGAGTCACCCTGAGATGCTGAAGGCTCTGGACATTGTTGGGCTGTCTTTGCTGACACGCCTCTCCAGTGTCGCATGGAGGTCGGCGACAGTACCTGTGGAGTGGCAGACTGGGGTGGTGGTTCCCATATAAAAAAAGGGGACCGGAGGTTGTCATAAAATGATATAGATATCAGTCCATTTGTAAAGCAGAGTAGCAGTGTGGGTCTGTAGGAGGAGGAGTGGGTTGTTCATGGAAGACAGTAGTGGAACGTGAGAGAGGTGCAAACAAGACAATGTGAAGAAGGTCCTTCAGTATGATGACTGACTGACTGACTGGGTTGTCTTTCCCTAATAGACAGTGATTTCAGACTCTTCTCTAAACCTTCTCATCCTGCCAAAAAAGGAGCTGTGGTGTGCAGCAGTGGGCTGAGGCTGGCTCGGCAACACCGGGCCAGTTTACCAGTCGGCCGTCGCTCGCTTGACTCTAACGACAGGAAGACGGTTAAAATATACGGCGGTCTTCCTGTAAAGAGGACCGGGTGTTTGGAGAGAGAGAACAATGTTGAGAGATGAAAGGGACAGAGAGATAGGAAAGGATAGATGTGTATTTGAAAGGATGAAAGACTCCTCCCTTCTCTCCATTCTGCTCTTCCCTGTCCTGCTCTCCTCTCTTTTCTTCCTTCTTTAGGTATAGTCTGTCCTCCCGTGGCGGTCATGGCGTCTAGACACAATACTCCGCTTTGACTTGGCCAAGCAAATTGGCCGTTAATGGTGACAGAAGGTTTCATTGGCGTCTGGTGAGACGTGAGTGGGACTGCAGGTTGTGCATGCTTGACGAGGTGCGTCGTTAAAAGCCGTCTGTCTCCCTGCGGTGTTTACTGCCGTGGCTGCAGACCACACCGGCCGTCCAGCCCGACTCACTTTACGACCACTCAGTCATGAGCCATGGAAGGAACGCTTCCTGCTTCCTTTAAAAGCATCGAGCTGCAATGCTGAACCCAAATGTAAAGCGAAGGGTGGCCCCACCGCCAGAACCCAAGCCACAGAACAGGAAGCTGCTGTCACTGCCACATGACTGACAGGTGTCCTAACACAAAGATCCAACAGTACACAACGAAAGCTGAGTCTGTACTGTTTCTCATGCTGTAAACGGTCTGCTCACATGGCTGAGAGATACTGAGAGAGAATGAGAGGGAGAGAGTGAGAGAGAGAGACAGAGAGAGAATGAGAGAAAGAAAGAGAGACAATGTGAGAGAAAGAATTGAGACGGAATGAGAGACAGACGATGAGAGAGACAGACAGAGAGAATGAGAGTGACAGAATGAGAGAGGCAGAGAGAGAATGAGAGAAAGAAAGAGAGACAATGTGAGAGAAAGACTTGAGACGGAATGAGAGACAAACGATGAGAGAGAATGAGAGTGACAGAATGAGAGAGGCAGACAGAGAGGATGAGAGACAGAATGAGAGAGACAGAGAGAGAATGAGAGAAAGAAAGAGAGACAATGTGAGAGAAAGACTTGAGACGGAATGAGAGACAAACGATGAGAGAGAATGAGAGTGACAGAATGAGAGAGACAGAGAGAATGAGAGAAAGACTTGAGACGGAATGAGAGACAGAAGATGAGAGAGAATGAGAGTGACAGAATGAGAGAGGCAGACAGAGGATGAGACAGAATGAGAGAGACAGAGAGAGAATGAGAGAAAGAAAGAGAGACAATGTGAGAGTTTTTTTGGATTTTTTAAAAACGCTTTAATTTACATAAAACAAAAAACCAACAAAGACACATCCATTTCACAACATCAACACGAGCAACTCCTTCACAGTAAGACGTCCAAAAAAGTCTTTTTTTGGAACAGTGGTCCAAGTCACATACTCCCGACGGGTCAAAGAAATATGATGCAAAAACAGAATGAAACACCAGTTGCCTCTCCATGACTGAACAAACGGCTTTATTGAAACCCCACCGCGAAATAAATTCATCCAAGTTGTTCATTAGGGTGAAGAAGGTGAAGGCCACTCGGACTCCCGCCTGCACCCTTGCAACGAACAACGGAAGTAAATCTTCCTCCGAACCAGTATTAATCAGACTTGTCCTGCTTCTATAAATCGCAAACTTAGCCTGCCCCACTACAAAGTTTAGCAGCTGCCACTTCTCCGCCTCCTTCCTCTCGTACCCAGCACCAAAGATAAAACCAGCTTCACTCCATCGTTCATCCCAGTGTGAGAATATGGTCTGTAGAGCTCCACAGAGCACCTGAAGTCTTCCACATCCCACTAACAATGAAACATGGTCTCTGGCCACTGACAGAGAGGACACTTAACAGGGACAGTTAGGTTAATCTGAGATGAAACTACTGACTGCCAGCGCCCCCTGCAGGATCCTCCACTGCAAGTCACCTGACCTTTTGTTCAGCGGGGCTTTCTACAGCACCCTCCACACTGGCCTACAATCATCTGCCACTTTCAGCCTTGTTCTCCATACAGTGTCCTTTCTCTCAGTCAGTGTTTTCTTGTTCATGGCAACAACACAACATTTGCACAAGACCTTACTATCTAACATGTAAAGGTCCACTTCAGTAGCCAAATTTGGGACCGGCAAAGGTCTTGTTAGACCAGTCTGGTCCATTTGAAGGCCCAACTCGGGAGACGGATCTCCATTATCAGGAGTCTCGGTCCCAATGGCAAAGTCCTGCAGCATGTCCAGTTCCTCCCTGGTGAGTCTTCTAAGCCATGCATTCAGAACATCTCTGGTGTGTCTGCTGGACCTCAAGCTCAGCAGTGAAGCCGTTGCCTCTGTGTCAAGAAGCATTGGACCTGCAGCATCCACAATGTGCTTCAGCTTAACAGTTCGCGCTGAGCATAGCCTCCGGTTGAGACCTGGTTTGCCGTCATCCTGAACGTCCAGTCTGGCCCCATGGATTAGCGGTTCTTCCAGAAGCCAAAACAGAGATGCTGTAGGCTCCAGTCTGCACCACTTGAATAGAGTCCAAGCTTTAAACAATCCCTGATAGAAGGGTGACAGGTCATGCATGTTCTTAAAAACACAGTCTGTTAGAAACAAAGAAGCGCCTAGACCCAAACCCTGTACCGTCTTTAAAATAACACTCATGAGAGGTCTCCACAGCACATCATCAGTCCCTGTGAGGTAGCGCTGTATAATTTGTAGTCTAAAGGCTGCTGCTCTGCTCTCCAGATGCACCAAACCCCGCCCTCCCACCTCCTTTGGTAGGGATAATACACTCTGTGGTACCCAGTGCAGGTTATCCCAAAAAAAGTTCACAAAGATGGACTGTACGTTTTTTAGCAGTCCGGCAGGGGGCTCCAGAACGGTTAGCTTGTGCCAGAGGGTGGAGGCTGCCAAGGTATTAACAACCAAACCCCTTCCCCTATAAGACATCTGTGGTAACAGCCATCTCCACTTCTGTAATCTCCCCTCCACCTTTTCCACCCCCCCCCCACTTTTTCCGAACCATCTGGTCATCACCCAGAAACACTCTTAGGTACTTGAAACCCCCCCCCCTTCCAATTTAGCCCCCCTGGCGGCTGAGGGAGGCCTGCAGACCACTTTCCAACCGCTGAGGCCTCGCTTTCTGCCCAGTTTACCTTAGCAGCTGAGAGATTCCCAAACCTTCCCACAAGTTTCTCAATCAGAGAATGTGAGACAGAACGAGTGAGACGGGATGAGAGACAGACAGAGAGGATGAGAGACAGAATGAGTGAGACAGAATGAGAGAGACAGAATGAGTGAAGCAGAATGAGAGAGACAGAATGAGTGAGCCAGAATGAGAGAGACAGAATGAGTGAAGCAGAATGAGAGAGACAGAATGAGTGAAGCAGAATGAGAGAGAATAAGAGTGACAGAATAAGAGCGACAGACAGAGAGGATGAGAGAGACAGAATGAGAGAGAATAAGAGTGACAGAATAAGAGCGACAGACAGAGAGGATGAGAGAGACAGAATGAGTGAGACAGAATGAGTGAGACAAAATGAGTGAGACAGAATGAGAGAGACGGACAGAGAGGATGAGAGTGACAGAATGAGAGAGACAGAATGAGTGAAGCAGAATGAGAGAGAATAAGAGTGACAGAATAAGAGCGACAGACAGAGAGGATGAGAGAGACAGAATGAGAGAGAATAAGAGTGACAGAATAAGAGCGACAGACAGAGAGGATGAGAGAGACAGAATGAGTGAGACAGAATGAGAGAGACAAAATGAGTGAGACAGAATGAGAGAGACGGACAGAGAGGATGAGAGTGACAGAATGAGTGAGACAGAATGAGAGAGACAGAATGAGAGAGACAAAATGAGTGAGACAGAATGAGTGAGACAGAATGAGAGAGATAGAATGAGTGAGACAGAATGAGTGAGACAGAATGAGTGAGACAGAACGAGAGAGTCAGAATGAGAGAGACAGAATGAGAGAGACAGAATGAGTGAGACAGAATGAGAGAGACAGAATGAGTGAGACAGAATGAGAGAGATAGAATGAGTGAGACAGAATGAGAGAGATAGAATGAGTGAGACAGAATGAGAGAGATAGAATGAGTGAGACAGAATGAGAGAGATAGAATGAGTGAGACAGAATGAGAGAGACAGAATGAGTGAAGCAGAATGAGAGAGAATAAGAGTGACAGAATAAGAGCGACAGACAGAGAGGATGAGAGAGACAGAATGAGAGAGAATAAGAGTGACAGAATAAGAGCGACAGACAGAGAGGATGAGAGAGACAGAATGAGTGAGACAGAATGAGAGAGACAAAATGAGTGAGACAGAATGAGAGAGACGGACAGAGAGGATGAGAGTGACAGAATGAGTGAGACAGAATGAGAGAGACAAAATGAGTGAGACAGAATGAGTGAGACAGAATGAGAGAGATAGAATGAGTGAGACAGAATGAGTGAGACAGAATGAGTGAGACAGAACGAGAGAGTCAGAATGAGAGAGACAGAATGAGAGAGACAGAATGAGTGAGACAGAATGAGAGAGATAGAATGAGTGAGACAGAATGAGAGAGATAGAATGAGTGAGACAGAATGAGTGAGACAGAATGAGAGAGATAGAATGAGTGAGACAGAATGAGAGAGATAGAATGAGTGAGACAGAATGAGAGAGACAGAATGAGAGAGACAGAGTGAGTGAGACAGAATGAGAGAGATAGAATGAGAGACAGAGTGAGTGAGACAGAATGAGAGAGATAGAATGAGTGAGACAGAATGAGAGAGATAGAATGAGAGAGACAGAGTGAGTGAGACAGAGTGAGTGAGACAGAATGAGAGAGATAGAATGAGTGAGACAGAATGAGAGAGATAGAATGAGTGAGTCAGAATGAGAGAGACAGAGTGAGTGAGACTGAATGAGAGAGATAGAATGAGTGAGACAGAATGAGAGAGATAGAATGAGTGAGATAGTATGAGAGAGACAGAGTGAGTGAGACAGAATGAGAGAGATAGTATGAGAGAGATAGAATGAGTGAGACAGAATGAGAGAGACAGAATGAGAGAGATAGAATGAGTGAGACAGAATGAGAGAGACAGAATGAGTGAGACAGAATGAGAGAGATAGAATGAGACAGCGGGACAGAGAGAAAGGGTGGGACACGTCAGAGACTTGTCAGACTGGATGAGCTCACAGGGAGTGGTGTCTCAGAGGAGGGCAGAGGGGACAAGAGGTCGTCTCATACCTCCATACTCACTCATTACACACACACGTTCTGTCTCTTACACACACACACACACACACACACACACACACACACACGTTCTGTCTCTTACACACACACACACACACACACGTTCTGTCTCTTACACACACACACACACACACACACACGTTCTGTCTCTTACACACACAC
>NC_079225.1:47376790-47381790 GCF_029633865.1 Lampris incognitus
TCTACCCTTTCTCTGCCTACCAGGAGGAGGGAAATAAGGAGGCCCTGCCCGTGTCTCCCCTTCTCCAGGCTCTCATTCCAGCCCTCCACCCTTTCTCTGCCTACTAGGAGGAGGGAAATAAGGAGGCCCTGCCCGTGTCTCCCCTTCTCCAGGCTCTCATTCCAGCCCTCCACCCTTTCTCTGCCTACTAGGAGGAGGGAAATAAGGAGGCCCTGCCCGTGTCTCCCCTTCTCCAGGCTCTCATTCCAGCCCTCCACCCTTTCTCTACCTACCAGGAGGAGGGAAATATGGAGGCCCTGCCCGTGTCTCCCCTTCTCCAGGCTGTCATTCCAGCCCTCCACCCTTTCTCTGCCTACCAGGAGGAGGGAATTAAGGAGGCCCTGCCCGTGTCTCCCCTTCTCCAGGCTCTCATTCCAGCCCTCCACCCTTTCTCTGCCTACCAGGAGGAGGGAAATAAGGAGGCCCTGCCCGTGTCTCCCCTTCTCCGGGCTCTCATTCCAGCCCTCCACCCTTTCTCTGCCTACCAGGAGGAGGGAAATATGGAGGCCCCCAGGCGTGTCTCCCCTTCTCCAGGGCTCTCATTCCAGCCCTCCACCCTTTCTCTGCCTACTAGGAGGAGGGAAATATGGAGGCCCTGCCCGTGTCTCCCCTTCTCCAGGCTCTCATTCCAGCCCTCCACCCTTTCTCTGCCTACCAGGAGGAGGGAAATAAGGAGGCCCTGCCCGTGTCTCCCCTTCTCCAGGCTCTCATTCCAGCCCTCCACCCTTTCTCTGCCTACCAGGAGGAGGGAAATATGGAGGCCCCCAGGCTGTCTCCCCTTCTCCAGGCTCTCATTCCAGCCCTCCACCCTTTCTCTGCCTACCCGGAGGAGGGAAATAAGGAGGCCCTGCCCGTGTCTCCCCTTCTCCAGGGCTCTCATTCCAGCCCTCCACCCTTTCTCTGCCTACTAGGAGGAGGGAAATAAGGAGGCCCTGCCCGTGTCTCCCCTTCTCCAGGCTCTCATTCCAGCCCTCCACCCTTTCTCTGCCTACTAGGAGGAGGGAGATAAGGAGGCCCTGCCCGTGTCTCCCCTTCTCCGGGCTCTCATTCCAGCCCTCCACCCTTTCTCTGCCTACCAGGAGGAGGGAGATAAGGAGGCCCTGCCCGTGTCTCCCCTTCTCCGGGCTCTCATTCCAGCCCTCCACCCTTTCTCTACCTACCAGGAGGAGGGAGATAAGGAGGCCCTGCCCGTGTCTCCCCTTCTCCAGGCTCTCATTCCAGCCCTCCACCCTTTCTCTGCCTACCAGGAGGAGGGAAATAAGGAGGCCCTGCCCGTGTCTCCCCTTCTCCGGGCTCTCATTCCAGCCCTCCACCCTTTCTCTACCTACCAGGAGGAGGGAGATAAGGAGGCCCCCTGCCCGTGTCTCCCCTTCTCCGGGCTCTCATTCCAGCCCTCCACCCTTTCTCTACCTACCAGGAGGAGGGAGATAAGGAGGCCCCCTGCCCGTGTCTCCCCTTCTCCGGGCTCTCATTCCAGCCCTCCACCCTTTCTCTACCTACCAGGAGGAGGGAGATAAGGAGGCCCCCTGCCCGTGTCTCCCCTTCTCCGGGCTCTCATTCCAGCCCTCCACCCTTTCTCTGCCTACCAGGAGGAGGGAGATAAGGAGGCCCCCTGCCCGTGTCTCCCCTTCTCCGGGCTCTCATTCCAGCCCTCCACCCTTTCTCTACCTACCAGGAGGAGGGAGATAAGGAGGCCCCCTGCCCGTGTCTCCCCTTCTCATTCATGCTGTAAGGCCTCATTTAGCTCTGCGTTACATGTGGACAGGACAGCGCCCCCTGTTACAGACACGGACCACACGAAGCTTTCTTTCTTTCTCTCTTTCTTCTTCTTTCTTTCTCTCTTTCTCTCTCTCTTTCTTCTTTCTTCTTTCTTTCTCTCTCTCTTTCTTTCTTCTTCTTTCTTCTTTCTTTCTCTCTGTCTTTCTTCTTTCTTCTGTCTTTCTCTCTCTCTTTCTTTCTTCTTCTTTCTTCTTTCTTTCTCTCTCTCTTTCTTCTTCTTTCTTCTTTCTTTCTCTCTCTCTTTCTTCTTCTTTCTTCTTTCTTTCTCTCTCTTTCTTCTTCTTTCTTTCTCTCTCTCTTTCTTTCTTCTTCTTTCTTCTTTCTTTCTCTCTCTCTTTCTTCTTTCTTTTTTCTTTCTTTCTCTCTCTCTTTCTTCTTCTTTCTTCTTTCTTTCTCTCTCTCTTTCTTCTTCTTTCTTTCTCTCTCTCTTTCTTCTTCTTTCTTCTTTCTTTCTCTCTCTCTTTCTTTCTTCTTCTTTCTTCTTTCTTTCTCTCTCTCTTTCTTCTTCTTTCTTTTTTCTTTCTTTCTCTCTCTTTCTTCTTCTTTCTTTTTTCTTTCTTTCTTTCTTTCTTTCTTTCTTCTTTCTTGCTTTCTTCTTTCTCTCTTTCTTTCTTTTTCTTCTTTCTTTTTTCTTTCTTTCTTTCTTCTTTCTCGCTTTCTTCTTTCTCTTTCTTTCTTCTTCTTTCTTTCTCTCTTTCTTTCTTTTTCTTCTTTCTTTCTTTCTTTCTTCTTCTTTCTTCTTTCTTTCTCTCTCTCTTTCTTCTTCTTTCTTTCTTTCTTTCTTTCTTTTTTTTCTTTTTTCTTTCTTTCTTTCTTCTTTCTTTCTTCTTCTTTCTCTCTTTCTTTCTTCTTTCTTGCTTTCTTCTTTCTTCTTTCTTCTTCTTTCTTTCTTTCTCTCTTTCTTCTTCTTTCTTCTTTCTTTTTTCTTCTTTCTTGCTTTCTTCTTTCTCTCTTTCTTTCTTTTTCTTCTTTCTTTTTTCTCTCTTTCTTTCTTTCTTTCTTTCTTCTTTCTTTTTTCTTTCTTTCTTTCTTTCTTTCTTTCTTCTTTCTTGCTTTCTTCTTTCTCTCTTTCTTCTTTCTTTTTTCTCTCTTTCTTTCTTTCTTTCTTTCTTTCTTCTTTCTTGCTTTCTTCTTTCTCTTTCTTTCTTCTTTCTTCTTTCTTTCTCTCTTTCTTTCTTGCTTTCTTCTTTCTCTCTTTCTTTCTTTCTTTCTTTCTTGCTTTCTTGCTTTCTTCTTTCTCTCTTTCTTCTTTCTTCTTTCTTTCTCTCTTTCTTTCTTGCTTTCTTCTTTCTCTCTTTCTTTCTTCTTCTTTCTTCTTTCTTTCTCTTTCTTTCTTCTTTCTTATTTCTTTCTTCTTTCTTTCTTTCTTCTTTCTTCTTTCTTTCTTTCTACTTTCTTGCTTTCTTCTTTCGTTCTGCTTTCTTTCTTCTTTCTTCTTTCTTTCTCTCTTTCTTTCTTTCTTCTTTCTTGCTTTCTTCTTTCATTCTGCTTTCTTACTTCTTTCTTTCTTTCTTCTTTCTTGCTTTCTTCTTTCGTTCTGCTTTCTTTCTTCTTTCTTTCTTTCTTCTTTCTTTCTTTCTTCTTTCATTCTGCTTTCTTTCTTTCTTCTTTCTTTATTTCTTTCTTTCTTTATGCTTTCTTTCTTTCTCTCTTTCTTTCTTTCTTTCTTTCTTCTTCTTTCTTTCTTTCTTTCTTTCTTTCTGCTTTCTTTCTTTCTTTCTTTCTGCTTTCTTTCTGCTTTCTTTCTGCTTTCTTTCTTTCTTTCTTTCTGCTTTCTTTCTTTCTTTCTTTCTGCTTTCTTTCTTTCTGCTTTCTTTCTTTCTTTTTTCTTTCTTTCGTTCTTGTTCTTTCTTTCTTTCTTTCTTTCTTTCGTTCTTGTTCTTTCTTTCTTTCTTTCTTTCTGCTTTCTTTCTTTCTTTCTTTCTTTCTTTCTTTCTTTCTTTCTTTCTTTCTTTCTTTCTTCTTTCTCCGGCATCATCAGCTATGATGCTGGCCGCCCCAAAACCATGCTGAACAAGTTGTTGAGCATGGTTTTGGGGGTTTTGGGTAATAAAGTAAGTAGCCAGTGGTTCACCACTGCCTTCTGCCCGCAGTACAGGAGACCAGACACTCCAGTTCCCAGCATGCCTGCTGCTGCTGCTGCTGCTGCTGCTGCTGCTGTGCTGGCGCTACGTCGGCCAGACAGCTCGGCTGGTCCCCCGCTGCAGGGACGACCCCGCTGCTACCATGTGTGGAGCAGGTCTGTTTAGAGACCACCTTCAAACGCCTCGTCACCGTGCCGTTATGGGGCCTTTGCAGCTTTTCAGAGGTCCACCAGGGCCACCCAGTGGCCCACTGCGCCCTGGCAGCAACCGCCGCTGTTGGTCCGCGACTGCTTATTCGCCACGTAACCCTGCTTATTTGACAGTTGTCCCCGTATTTGAGGGAGCGGTTCACTATCCTCCACCTGTGGACGCGCTCCATAGCAGTACAGCTCCACCAGAAGATGAAGCAGTACCACTGGAAATCGTGGGGGCGTGATGCAGTGAGACACGATGAAGACATTTAAACAATGGCGGAACTGGAGCGTCCGGGTAGCATCGCGGTCTGTTCCATTGCCTACCAACACGGGAATCGTCGGTTTGAATCCCCCTGTTACACACACAATTGGCCGTGTCTGTGGGTGGGAAGCTGGATGTGGGTATGTGTCCTGGTCGCTGCACTAGCGCCTCCTCTTGTCGGTCGGGGCACCTGTTCGGGGGGAGGGGGAACTGGGGGAATAGCGTGATCCTCCCACGTGCTACGTCCCCCTGGTGAAACTCCTGACTGTCAGGTGAAAAGAGGCGGTTGGTGACTCCACATGTATGGGAGGAGGCATGTGGTAGTCTGCAGCCCTCCCCGGATCAACAGAAGGGGTGGAGCAGAGACCGGGACCGCTCAGAAGAGTGGGCTAATTGGCGGATACAATTGGGCAGGAAAAAAAAGGGGGGGTCCCCCCCCTAAAATAGTGGAACTGGCGATGTATTTAATGGTTGAACAGACCACCGCCGTGTACCTCTGCTCGGGCCTCTTTCTTAACGTTTTACGTTATAACAAACTCCTCCACTCTTGCCAATTTTGTTGTTGTTGGAAACTTTTGACTCTGAACTGCCCTCTAGTGGATGTATTACATAACACCCGCAACGTAAAGCACGTATGGAGGT
>NC_079225.1:47386790-47486790 GCF_029633865.1 Lampris incognitus
GGGGTGTGGAGGGTCTACGTCAGCGGTCTGTCTGATAATCTGTCCGTTCAGTCGTTTGAATAAAACCTTGAAACGGTTTCTGTGTCGTGTTTCACTGCTGACCCAGGTGGACTCTGTGGGATTTCCCTTTTTCTTTTTTGTCTCCACAAAACGCTACGACACAAGCAGCACCAGCAGCACGGAGCACCGGCTCCTCCCTCCCCCTCCAACGTGCCCCTCATAAAGAACAAGAACCAACCAATGAAAACGTGTGAGTAAAAGGCGTATGGGAGGTGGGTGCATGCAGAGTTGTTCTCCTCCAGGCCGCTGCAGTGACCTTAGCCGCCCTTTTGGGGCTCGCCACCGACACGAAGCCTGGCCGTTTTTGCCAAACATTGGTGCGGATGTTGTTGTACAGTTCACAGGGAACCGTACTGGTGACCGTTTCTCCGTCTTTCTTTTTCTTTTTTCGAATGAGGGAGAAAAAGACAGAAAGCCAAACGCTTTCACAACGTGTTCTCCTTTCCAGACAACCAGTCGAACCAGACTGGACCAAAAGGAGCTCCTACAGCGTTCACATGGTCCGCTGGGGTTGGCCGGAGGGTTTCAGGTCCTCTGTCGGTCAGTTCAGCAGGGACGGACGTCACAGGGATGCAGCAGATGTGCTGCTGTGCATCAACACAAACGTGTAGAAATGTGCAGATAAGCGCTGTAGCTCTCAGAGCTGCCAGAGCAAGTGTGAATATCATGTGAGGGTATTAGCATGAATGACGTCACGTTCAAAGCTTTTGAATCTCTGTTTTCAGCTGCAGAAACCCATAAATACAGGTATACAAATACATGAGAAAGAATATTTATCACACGCAACCGTGGTGGCACGGGGGCCCAGCACTGTCGCCTCACAGCAAGAAGGTCCTGGGTTCGAACCCTGAGGTTCTCCAACCTTGGGGGTCATCTCAGGTCGTCCTCTGTGTGGAGTTCGCATGTTCTCCCTGTGTCTGTGGTGGGTTTTCTCCAGGTGCTCCGGTTTCCCCCGCCATCAAAAAAGAAACATGCATGTTAGGGTTAACACTGCTGTCTGTGCCCTTGAGCAAGGCGATGGGAAAAGAGCTGGAGTTGGTCCCCGGGTGCTGCATGCGCCCGCTGCTCCCAGCTACACACATCACCGCTAGCATGGCTTAATTTGCAGGATCTGAATTTCCCCAAGGGGATTAATAAAGGAAATGGAATCTTAAAACATTAATTTTACCGTATAAATTGTCAGATTTGAGTGGTAGCATATGCACAGAAATATCATCATCATCATCATCATCATCATCATCATCATCATGCTCATGCTGACAGCCATACCAACATGGACCCTGGCTAAGCAGGTGTGGGCTTGGCTAGTACTTGGGTGGGAGACCTCCCGGGAAAACTGAGTTGCTACCGGAAGTGGTGTTAGTGGGCCAGTAGGGGGCAGTTTTCCCTCTAGCCCTAATAAAAACAACAAATATCAAATCCCAGTGCCCCAGTGCAGTGACGGGGCCACTGTGCTGTAGGAGACACCGTCCTTCAGATGAGATGTTAAACCGAGGTCCTGACTCACTGTGGTCATTAAAGATCTCATGGCACTTCTCACAAACAGTAGGGGAGGGGTCCCCGGTGTCATGGCAACACTCCCAACCTGGCTCTCTCCATCTGGCCACCTCATCACCCCCCATGTAAGTGGCTCAGTGACTCCTCCCTCTCCACCTCAAGCGGATGTGTGGCGAGTGTTCTGGTGCAAAATGGCTGCTGTGCACCACCCAGGTGGTGGTTGAGGTGAGTTTCCCCCTTCACTGTGAAGCGCTCTGGGTGTCTAGAAATGTGCTATGTAAATATTGTAGCGAATTCGGGGGGGAGTCCGGGAGACCGTCGCCACAGCCGGGACGCGAACCCGTGTCTCCCGCTCCGCAAGCGACAACGTTAACCAGTCGACTAAAGGGTCCGTCCGACCCGTTAGTCCAGGACCAACGGGTCTACGTACCCACGCACGTCACACTACCCCCTCCTTCGGGAAGCGCGTCCCCGCGCTTAAGCTTATCAGCTCCTTCACGCCTCCAGCGCACACGCTGCTGACGGCCTTCCGGTCGCGCCATCCCACTTCTGACACCATGCAGCGAATCTGGGGGGCAACGACGGGAACTGCCGCGGCCGAGACGCGAACCCGTATCGCCCGCACCGCGGGAGACAGCGCTAACCGCTCGACTAAACGTTCCGAGCCGTTAGTCCAGGACCATCGTGTCGACTTATTCATGCACGTTACAATATAACGATTATTATTGTCGTCATCATATTTGTGTAAACATGCAGATTGTAGGTAAGGTGCCTCAGAACATGCACGTGTGCATTAAACAGGTGTTATGTAGAAGATTAGTCATGTTTGTATACAGCTGTGGGCAGATGTGAGACAGGTCGGGAGTGCGTTTTGTTTGGACTTCAGGATGAATTCTGTTGGGGAAGGAACAGGACATGTGAGAGAGATGTCATAGCACCTCTGCTGTTTATTCTTCATACACACCGACCGGCCCAAGATGGTGTCCCGGATCATTCAGAACCTCCTCCTTTCCTCCACCACGGTTCCAGCAACAATGGAGGAGCAGAAAGAGCCGCCTTGACTCCTCCTCTCTGCAGGACGTCTTTTTAAAAGATGTGAAGGATGAAACCCAGAGTCTGGAGTCAGTGTGTGTCAATACTGACATTACCACCCCGGCTTCGAGAAACAGCTTCGGCCGCCATGAAGGAGCTTCTGAAGGAGTTCGACTGAAATACGAATCGGGATGCGTCTGTAATAATGACCTGCAGCTTTCAGGGCTTTCAGTCAAGCGATCAAACTTCATTTATATGGCACATTCTGTACATCCCCCTCCATCAGGGTTGCAGGGATGCTGGAGCCTATCCACCCTGGACAGGCCGCCAGACCATCACAGGGCCGAACACCGAGAGACAGTTTAGTAGGCCGAGTCACCTGACCTACATGTGTTTGGACTGTAGAGGGAAACCGGAGCACCCGCAGGAAACCCACGCAGACACGGGGACAACATGCAAACTCCACACAGAGGACGACCCGGGACGACCCCCAAGGTTTGGACTACCCTGGGACTCGAACCCAGGACCTTCTTGCTGTGAGGTGACTGTACTAACCACTGCTTCACCGTGCCGCCCTTTGTGTACATAGAGACATTAAAATACACTTAACACACCTAATACTAGAAAGTGACCCAGTGAATAAAGTTGTCCATCTTCATCACAGCAGCCAGACGAGGAAGAAGAAGAGAGGTAGTGCTGACTTAGAGGGAGTGAAGGTGTGTCGTGTCTAACAAGCAGATCAGACAGAACAAGCTGGTAGAAGACCTTCACCACCAACATCAACCAGTAAAACTCCGGTTCCCCCACATCTCCAACGACCAGGTATCTCCAGCAGTGTCAGGATCTGAAGTTTGTTACTATAAGTCTGACTGTCCGGCCTCGAAGACCACTTATAACATGTTGCATAACCAGTATGTTGCTCATCCAGGTGTTGTTTAATGAGGAAGGTGGAAGGCGGCTAACCGTTTTTAAAATATTCCATAGTTCATTGACGCTAACCTTTAAATGTTATCAACATCACCTGTATTGTGTTGTTGTCCAGCACATCACCTGTATTGTGTTGTTGTCCAGCACATTACTTGTACTGTGTTGTTGTCCAGCACATCACCTGTATTGTGTTGTTGTCCAGCACATCACCTGTAATGTGTTGTTGTCCAGCACATCACCTGTATTGTGTTGTTGTCCAGCACATCACCTGTATTGTGATGTTGTCCAGCACATCACCTGTATTGTGTTGTTGTCCAGCACATCACCTGTATTGTGATGTTGTCCAGCACATCACCTGTATTGTGTTGTTGTCCAGCACATCACCTGTATTGTGTTGTTGTCCAGCACATCACCTGTACTGTGTTGTTGTCCAGCACATCACCTGTATTGTGTTGTTGTCCAGCACATCACCTGTAATGTGTTGTTGTCCAGCACATCACCTGTATTGTGTTGTTGTCCAGCACATCACCTGTATTGTGATGTTGTCCAGCACATCACCTGTATTGTGTTGTTGTCCAGCACATCACCTGTAATGTGATGTTGTCCAGCACATCACCTGTAATGTGATGTTGTCCAGCAAATCACCTGTATTGTGATGTTGTCCAGCACATCACCTGTATTGTGTTGTTGTCCAGCACATCACCTGTATTGTGATGTTGTCCAGCACATAACCTGTATTGTGTTGTTGTCCAGCACATCACCTGTATTGTGATGTTGTCCAGCACATCACCTGTATTGTGTTGTTGTCCAGCACATCACCTGTACTGTGGTGTTGTCCAGCACATCACCTGTATTGTGGTGTTGTCCAGCACATAACCTGTATTGTGGTGTTGTCCAGCACATCACCTGTATTGTGGTGTTGTCCAGCACATCACCTGTATTGTGATGTTGTCCAGCACATAGCCTGTATTGTGGTGTTGTCCAGCACATCACCAGTATTGTGGTGTTGTCCAGCACATCACCTGTATTGTGGTGTTGTCCAGCACATCACCTGTATTGTGATGTTGTCCAGCACATCACTTGTATTGTGGTGTTGTCCAGCACATCACCTGTATTGTGTTGTTGTCCAGCACATCACCTGTATTGTGTTGTCCAGCACATCACCTGTGCTGTGATGTTGTCCAGCACATCACCTGTATTGCGATGTTGTCCAGCACATCACCTGTAATGTGATGTTGTCCAGCACATCACCTGTATTGTGATGTTGTCCAGCACATCACCTGTAATGTGACGTTGTCCAGCACATCACCTGTATTGTGATGTTGTCCAGCACATCACCTGTACTGTAATGTTGTCCAGCACATCACCTGTATTGTGATATTGTCCAGCACATCACCTGTACTGTGATGTTGTCCAGCACATAACCTGTATTGTGGTGTTGTCCAGCACATCACCTGTATTGTGATGTTGTCCAGCACATAACCTGTATTGTGGTGTTGTCCAGCACATCACCTGTATTGTGGTGTTGTCCAGCACATCACCAGTATTGTGGTGTTGTCCAGCACATCACCTGTATTGTGGTGTTGTCCAGCACATCACCTGTATTGTGGTGTTGTCCAGCACATCACCTGTATTGTGGTGTTGTCCAGCACATCACCAGTATTGTGGTGTTGTCCAGCACATCACCTGTATTGTGATGTTGTCCAGCACAACACTTGTATTGTGGTGTTGTCCAGCACATCACCTGTATTGTGGTGTTGTCCAGCACATCACCTGTATTGTGGTGTTGTCCAGCACATCACCTGTATTGTAATGTTGTCCAGCACATCACTTGTATTGTGTTGTTGTCCAGCACATCACTTATATTGTGTTGTCCAGCACATCACCAGTATTGTGATATTGTCCAGCACATCACCTGTACTGTGATGTTGTCCAGCACATAACCTGTATTGTGGTGTTGTCCAGCACATCACCTGTATTGTGATGTTGTCCAGCACATAACCTGTATTGTGGTGTTGTCCAGCACATCACCTGTATTGTGGTGTTGTCCAGCACATCACCAGTATTGTGGTGTTGTCCAGCACATCACCTGTATTGTGGTGTTGTCCAGCACATCACCTGTATTGTGGTGTTGTCCAGCACATCACCTGTATTGTGGTGTTGTCCAGCACATCACCAGTATTGTGGTGTTGTCCAGCACATCACCTGTATTGTGATGTTGTCCAGCACAACACTTGTATTGTGGTGTTGTCCAGCACATCACCTGTATTGTGGTGTTGTCCAGCACATCACCTGTATTGTGGTGTTGTCCAGCACATCACCTGTATTGTAATGTTGTCCAGCACATCACTTGTATTGTGTTGTTGTCCAGCACATCACTTATATTGTGTTGTCCAGCACATCACCAGTATTGTGTTGTTGTCCAGCACATCACCTGTACTGTGATGTTGTCCAGCACATCACTTGTATTGTGTTGTTGTCCAGCACATCACCTGTATTGTGATGTTGTCAAGCACATAACCTGTACCTAGGTGTTGTCCAGCACATAACCTGTACTGTGGTGTTGTCCAGCACATAACCTGTACTGTGGTGTTGTCCAGCACATAACCTGTACTGTGGTGTTGTCCAGCACATAACCTGTATTGTGATGTTGTCCAGCACATCACTTGTATTGTGTTGTTGTCCAGCACATCACCTGTATTGTGATGTTGTCCAGCACATAACCTGTACCTAGGTGTTGTCCAGCACATAACCTGTACTGTGGTGTTGTCCAGTACATAACCTGTACTGTGGTGTTGCCCAGCACATCACCAGTATTGTGGTGTTGTCCAGCACATCACCTGTACTGTGATGTTGTCCAGCACATCACCTGTATTGTGTTGTTGTCCAGCACATCACCAGTATTGTGGTGTTGTCCAGCACATCACGTGTACAGTGTTGTCCAGCACATAACCTGTATTGTGATGTTGTCCAGCACATCACTTGTACTGTGGTGTTGCCCAGCACATAACCTGTATTGTGATGTTGTCCAGCACATCACCTATACTGTGATGTTGTCCAGCACATCACCTGTATTGTGATGTTGTCCAGCACATCACCAGTATTGTGGTGTTGTCCAGCACATTAACCGGTACTGTGGTGTTGTCCAGCACATCACCTGTACTGTGATGTTGTCCAGCACATCACCTGTATTGTGTTGTTGTCCAGCACATCACCAGTATTGTGGTGTTGTCCAGCACATCACGTGTACAGTGATGTCCAGCACATCACCTGTACTGTGGTGTTGCCCAGCACATAACCTTTATTGTGATGTTGTCCAGCACATCACCTGTACTATGATGTTGTCCAGCACATCACCTGTATTGTGATGTTGTCCAGCACATCACTTGTATTGTATTGTTGTCCAGCACATCACCTCTACTGTGATGTTGTCCAGCACATCACTTGTATTGTGTTGTTGTCCAGCACATCACCTGTATTGTGATGTTGTCCAGCACATAACCTGTACTGTGGTGTTGTCCAGCACATGACCTGTACTGTGGTGTTGTCCAGCACATCACCTGTATTGTGATGTTGTCCAGCACATCACCTGTACTGTGGTGTTGCCCAGCACACCACCAGTATTGTGGTGTTGTCCAGCACATCACCTGTACTGTGGTGTTGTCCAGCACATGACCTGTACTGTGGTGTTGTCCAGCACATCACCTGTATTGTGATGTTGTCCAGCACATAACCTGTACTGTGGTGTTGCCCAGCACACCACCAGTATTGTGGTGTTGTCCAGCACATCACCTGTACTGTGGTGTTGCCCAGCACACCACCAGTATTGTGGTGTTGTCCAGCACATCACCTGTACTGTGATGTTGTCCAGCACATCACCTGTATTGTGATGTTGTCCAGCACATCACCTGTATTGTGGTGTTGTCCAGCACATCACCTGTACTGTGATGTTGTCCATCACATCACCTGTATTGTGGTGTTGTCCAGCACATCACTTGTATTGTGGTGTTGTCCAGCACATCACCTGTACTGTGATGTTGTCCAGCATATCATCTGTACTGTGCAATTGGGGAGGAAAATTCCAAAAAAAGAGACACATTTATTTGTGTCCAGATATCATCGAAAACATGTTGTTTACGTTTAACAATATATGATATCTTTTCAGCTGACATGTTTGAAGCCATTTCTTTAATCCGCTTTTTGATTCTTGTACCGTTAACACTTTTCTCTATCTGTCTATATCTCGATCCATCTAAAAGGTATGTACGCTACGCTCTCCACCCTGCCTGCTACTGCTGCTGCTCTCCACCCTGCCTGCTACTGCTGTTGCTCTCCACCCTGCCTGCTACTGCTGCTGCTCTCCACCCTGCCTGCTTCTGCTGCTGCTCTCCACCCTGCCTGCTGCTGCTCTCCACCCTGCCTGCTTCTGCTGCTGCTCTCCACCCTGCCTGCTTCTGCTGCTGCCCACTTCCACAGCCCTCCTCTCAATCTGCTGCTCCCCGTAAGCCTCCCCCAACCCCCCCCCTCTCTGCCCAGCCCTCGCTTCACAATCAGCCCCTGGCCCCCGATAATCTTCCCATCCCAGCCCCTTTCCCCTGCTGCTCACCTTCCTCGGCTGGCTAACTAGCTAACCAGATAGCTAGCCCCCGCTCTCTCCCCTCGTCGCCCCCTGGCCTCGGCTAGCTTCCCCGCCAGCTAAACAGCCTCCGCTCTCTCCCCTCGTCACCCCCTTGCCTCGGCTAGCTTCCCCGCTAGCTAGCCAGCCCCCGCTCTCTCCCCTCGTTGCACCCCCGACCTCGGCTAGCTTCCCCGCTAGCTAGCTAACCAGTTAAACCAGCCTGCGCTCTCTCCCCTCGTCACCCCCTGGCCTTGGCTAGCTTCCTCGCCAGCTAGCCAGCCCCCGCTCTCTCCCCTCGCTGCCTCCCGGCCTCGGCTAGCTTCCCCGCTAGCTAAACAGCTAGCCAGCCCCCGCTCTCTCCCCTCGTTGCTGGCTGCTCACCCAGTTAGCCGGCTAGCTTGCCCTGCCGAACTGTCGGGCTGCTAGCTAGCTTCAGGACTGCTGGGTGTAGCTTAGCTAAGCTACGTGAACTACCTCGTACTGTCGCTGAGGACTGTCGTTCTGTGGGTGAGTGCCATTCTCTACTCTAGCGGACTAACCATGGCTAAAGCCTGTCTTCTCGTCTTGCTTTCATTGCGTTTTCTTCCATTCTTGCGCGTGAACCTCATGTAACGTTACCAACGCGTTTGAGTGCAGTGGTACCTAGCCGCCAAACAGCTGGTACCTATGCACCAAACAGCTGGTACCTAGCCGCCAAACAGCTGGTACCTAGCCGCCAAACAGCTGGTACCTATGCACCAAACAGAGACAGCGACGCACTCCTGCTAACCAGAACCTTGGGACTGACAAATAATGCCAACGATATGATCTCCTTTGTCCTGCCACTGCTGTCATGTCATATTATGAATTTGCTCCATAAAATGATTTTGCTGCCTTCTGATAAAACTGCTGACAAAACTGTGTATGAAATGACAAAACGTCACAACCCCCAGTTAACTCCCTGCCGTGCTTTGATTCTGCTGCTACTGTTAATGTCTGGTAATGTTCATGTTCATCCTGGTTCATGTGTCGTATCTAGTCCCACAAGCTCTGGCACATGCCCTGCTACTGCAAATCACTGTACTGATACCAACCCTATGAACCTGACCTTCTCTGATTTGTGCTCCCGCAAAGCTCTGGGTTTCCTCCATGTAAATGCCAGAAGCCTGTTGCCAAAAATGGATCAGGTAAAGGTATGGGTTCACAGCTCTGAACCTGATGTTTTAGTGATTTCCGAATCCTGGCTAAAAAAGAGCTTGCCAGATTCTGCTATTGCTATTGCAGGCTACAATGTCTTTAGACAGGATAGGTCCTCCAGAGGTGGTGGGGTAGCTATCTTTACTAAGGAACATCTCCAATGTTCCATCGCCACCAGGAAATCCATGCCCAAACAGTTCGACCTACTTATTCTCACCATCCAGCTAGCCCAACACTCAACACTGTCTGTTGCTGGCTGCTACCGCCCCCCCCTCTGCCCCCGCCAGTGTTCTACCTGCCCTTAGCGCCCTCCTGGCCCCTTATACCAAGTCTGAGCTTGTGCTAATGGGCGACCTTAACTGGGACATGCTCAATCCTCCAGCCCAAGTCCTACGACAATGGGACTCCCTTAACCTCACACAAATTATCTCCAGTCCCACTCGGTACGACCCCAAAAACCCAGATCTGTCTGAAAAGGGCACACTTATTGACGTCATTCTTACAAATAACCCCGATAGGTACATTTCCGGTGTTTTCAGTAGAGACCTGAGTGACCAAACAGCTGGTACCTATGCACCAAACAGAGACAGCGACGCACTCCTGCTAACCAGAACCTTGGGACTGACACATAATGCCAACGATATGATCTCCTTTGTCCTGCCACTGCTGTCATGTCATATTATGAATTTGCTCCATAAAATGATTTTGCTGCCTTCTGATAAAACTGCTGACAAAACTGTGTATGAAATGACAAAACGTCACAACCCCCAGTTAACTCCCTGCCGTGCTTTGATTCTGCTGCTACTGTTAATGTCTGGTAATGTTCATGTTCATCCTGGTTCATGTGTCGTATCTAGTCCCACAAGCTCTGGCACATGCCCTGCTACTGCAAATCACTGTACTGATACCAACCCTATGAACCTGACCTTCTCTGATTTGTGCTCCCGCAAAGCTCTGGGTTTCCTCCATGTAAATGCCAGAAGCCTGTTGCCAAAAATGGATCAGGTAAAGGTATGGGTTCACAGCTCTGAACCTGATGTTTTAGTGATTTCCGAATCCTGGCTAAAAAAGAGCTTGCCAGATTCTGCTATTGCTATTGCAGGCTACAATGTCTTTAGACAGGATAGGTCCTCCAGAGGTGGTGGGGTAGCTATCTTTACTAAGGAACATCTCCAATGTTCCATCGCCACCAGGAAATCCATGCCCAAACAGTTCGACCTACTTATTCTCACCATCCAGCTAGCCCAACACTCAACACTGTCTGTTGCTGGCTGCTACCGCCCCCCCTCTGCCCCCGCCAGTGTTCTACCTGCCCTTAGCGCCCTCCTGGCCCCTTATACCAAGTCTGAGCTTGTGCTAATGGGCGACCTTAACTGGGACATGCTCAATCCTCCAGCCCAAGTCCTACGACAATGGGACTCCCTTAACCTCACACAAATTATCTCCAGTCCCACTCGGTACGACCCCAAAAACCCAGATCTGTCTGAAAAGGGCACACTTATTGACGTCATTCTTACAAATAACCCCGATAGGTACATTTCCGGTGTTTTCAGTAGAGACCTGAGTGACCATTGTTTCACTGCCTGCATCCGCAATGGCGGCATAGCCAAACAACCTGTCCTAATTACCCACAGGCGACTGCTCAAACAGTTCAATGAACAAGCCTTCCTCCACGACTTAGCTGCTGTCAAGTGGGACAGAATAAGCCTACTCCCTGACATCAATGACGCCTGGTCTTTTTTCTATGACTCCTTCCGCAAGATAGTCGATAAAAACGCCCCTCTAAAAAAAATGAGGGTCAAAAACAGATGTAGCCCGTGGTTCGACCGTGACCTAGCAGAATAGCTCCGCCTTAAAAACGCCATTTGGCGTAGAGCCCGCTGGTCAAAAGCTCCTGAAGACTGGCTATCCTTTCGAAAAATCAGAAACAAGGTCACCCAGGCCATCCGCAAAACCAAAACCAACTACTTTCAAGAACAGTTCAGTCTCAGTGCCTCTAATCCTCACAAGTTCTGGAAGACCGTTAAAGAGATGGAGAACAAACCCTCTTCATCCCAACTTCCCCCCTCCCTGGTGGTCGACGATCTGGTCATAGCTGGAAAGGAGCGTGTGGCAGAGGCTTTTAATAACCACTTTATTAAAGCCGGAAACCTGTTTGAGTCTACAGCACCTTCTGCTCCACCATCTATCCCTCAGCCTCCCAGTGCCCCTATGCCTCCTACCTCTCCTTCTAACCTCATGCCCTCACCCCCACCTCTCTGCCCAGTCCAGCTACATAACACAGCTTTGGACTGCAGGATTTTACTGTGAAAGAGGTTTCTGAAGTCCTCAGTAAACTGGATCCCAGGAAGCCCCCTGGCCTCGATGAGTTGGACCCCTTTTTTACCAATCTGCAGCCCCCATCATGGCAGAACCTATTTCCCACCTCTGCAACCTGTCCCTGCACACAGCTGAACTGCCCTCTGCATGGAAAGCAGCCTTGGTACGTCCCCTGTTCAAAGGTGGAAACAACGCTGACCCCAACTGCTACCGCCCAATCTCAATACTACCATGTATCGCGAAAGTACTAGAAAGGCTAGTCTGCAAACAACTCACACACTTTTTAGACACCCATAACATAATATCAGTCAAACAGTCAGGTTTACGCTCAGGGTACAGTTGTGAGACCGCTACCACTAAAGTACTCAATGATGTCCTCAACGCCCTCAACGCCAAGCACTGCTGTGCTGCCACCTTTAATGATCTGGCGAAAGCCTTTGACACCGCAGATAATAAATTGCTCCTGGAACGTCTGAAATGCATAGGTGTCACAAATCAAACAGTAGCTTGGTTCGATAACTACCTTTCCGGTCGCACACAGCCAGTAAAATCTGACAACCTGCTGTCCCAGCCCCTATCCATCGCGAAGGGGGTGCCCCAAGGTTCCATTCTAGCACCAGTCCTCTTCTCAGTCTATATCAACAACATAGGTCAGTTCGCCGGAAACTCCATGATACACCTATACGCCGATGATACAGTCCTGTACACCTCTGGTCCCTCCCCTGATGCTGTCCTGAAAACTCTCCAGGAGAGTTTTCTAAAAATCCAAGCTGGCTTCTCTGCCCTCGGCCTGGTCTTAAACACCAGCAAGACCAAAATGATGTGGTTCGGCCGCAAAGGTGCCTCCCAATCTGACACCATCGTAGCCCCAGATGGCAAAAAGCTGGAAGTAGTCACCTCCTATAAATACCTAGGAGTGTGGATCGACAGCACCCTGTCATTCTCGGAACATCTGTCCAAACTGCAGGCCAAGGTCAAAGCAAGGCTTGGCTCTCTACAGAAACTGCTTCTCTTTCACTACCTCAGTGAAACGCACCCTGGTCCAGATGACTGTCCTGCCGCTACGTGACTTCGGCGATGTAATCTACCGTTCAGCCTGCAAGGGCTCTCTCGAGCGTTTAGATGTTTTATATCACTCCGCCATACGTTTTGCCTCCAATGCTCCCTATAGGACCCATCACTGCGAGCTGTACTCCCTCATAAACTGGCCCTCCCTCGAAACCAGATGCAACAGCCACTGGCTGACGTTTATCTACAAAACACTTCTAGGCCTCACTCCCTCATATCTCACCCACCTCCTCCACCTACACCCACCCCCGAAGTACTCCACCCATTCAGCTACGCACATCCTGGTAAGTATTCCCAGTACCAAATCCTCACTAGGCTGCTCCTCGTTTCAGTATGCAGCAGCCGATAGTTGGAACAGGCTACAAAAAACCCTGAATATGGAAAAATTCATCTCCGTCCGTTCCTTTAGGGAAACCATAACAAATACACTACTGCACTCTTGCAGCTGTTTTACCTGAGCCAACTCCTTGCCACCATTACTGTTTGTCTGTCCTCCTGCTCCCATGATGGTTTTATATTCTGCCTGTATGTCATAGCCTAACCTGCTGCCCCCCCCCGTCTGTTTTTAAACCCCGCTAAACATGCGGTATGTCATAACCTGTTGCTACACCCCTGCTGTCTGCTTTATCGCCGCTAAATGTACTGTATATCCTCACTGCCTGAGTTGTATGTCTGCTTGCCTCCTAACTGCCTGCTATACTGTCCCATTAATTGTGCTGTCTGCTGTAATTAACTGTCCACTGACTAACGCTGCTGATACTGTGTGCTGCCGATACCATTAATGCTTTATGTGGGTGTGCTGTATGTTGCCATTGGATGTGTCGTATGATGCCACCACTGCTTACGTGTATTAACCTACTCCTGGGTTGTTCCATATCTGCTGCTACTGCTCTACTGTGCGTGAACGTGTGCTATGTCTTACCTGTTGCTATATGTCAGCCTTGTTCCTCTGCACACGTAAGTATGACCGCTATGAATGTTTTGTTGTACTGACTGATGTCTATATCTGTGTACTTGGCCTGTCATGTCACTGCTGTTCCTTGTTTGTACCTCTTTTTTTTTAAATTTTACTCCCCATCCCCTTCCCCTAGGGGGCACTTACCCCCAACATAGGCCATTATTGTAAATAAGAGTTTGCTCATAATTAACTTGCCTATTAAAATAAAGGTTGATGATGATGATTGTGATGTTGTCCAGCACATCACCTGTACTGTGATGTTGTCCAGCACATCACCTGTACTGTGATGTTGTCTAGCACATCACCTGTATTGTGATGCTGTCCAGCACATCACCTGTATTGTGATGTTGTCCAGCACATCACCTGTATTGTGATGTTGTCCAGCACATCACCTGTATTGTGATGTTGTCCAGCACATCACCTGTATTGTGATGCTGTCCAGCACATCACCTGTACTGTGATGTTGTCCAGCACATCACCTGTACTGTGATGTTGTCCAGCACATCACCTGTATTGTGATGTTGTCCAGCACATCATCTGTATTGTGATGCTGTCCAGCACATCACCTGTATTGTGATGTTGTCCAGCACATCACCTGTATTGTGATGTTGTCCAGCACATCACCTGTATTGTGATGCTGTCCAGCACATCACCTGTACTGTGATGTTGTCTAGCACATCAACTGTATTGTGATGCTGTCCAGCACATCACCTGTATTGTGATGTTGTCCAGCACATCACCTGTACTGTGATGTTGTCCAGCACATCACCTGTATTGTGATGCTGTCCAGCACATCACCTGTATTGTGATGTTGTCCAGCACATCACCTGTACTGTGATGTTGTCCAGCACATCACCTGTATTGTGATGCTGTCCAGCACATCACCTGTATTGTGATGCTGTCCAGCACATCACCTGTACTGTGATGTTGTCCAGCACATCACCTGTATTGTGATGTTGTCCAGCACATCACCTGTATTGTGATGCTGTCCAGCACATCACCTGTACTGTGATGTTGTCCAGCACATCACCTGTATTGTGATACTGTCCAGCACATCACCTGTACTGTGATGTTGTCCAGCACATCACCTGTATTGTGATGTTGTCCAGCACGTGTGGAAAGTTAATTACTTAGAACAGCTTCTTGTCATCATGTGAGCAGTTTATTTTAGGCAGGAATGAATCAGTCAGACAAAGACAGAGACGTTCTCGTTTCTTTTTCTTTAATGGTGGATTCAGATTGTTCACTGTGTGTCTGTCTGTCTGTCTCTGTCTGTGTGTATGTGTATATCTGCGTCTGTCTGTCTGTCTGTCGCTATGTCTGTCCATCTGTGTCTGTGTGTGTGTGTCTGTCTCTGTCAGTCCGTCTGTCTGTCTGTCTGTCTGTCTGTCTGTCTGTCTGTCTCTCCGTGTCTGTCTGTATTTCTGTGCGTCTGTCCATCTGCGTGTCTGTCTCTGTGTGTGTCTCTGTGTGTCTGTCCGTCTGTGTGTGTGTCTGTCTGTCCGTCCGTCTGTGTGTCTGTGTTGCGGCCCCAGTGCCGTGTGTTGTGTGTGTTTGTAATTTCCGTCTCCGGGTAATTCCCCGCCTCCTGAGGGGCCACTGGTTGAGCCCAGGTGGTTCCAATCACTCGTCAGCTGGGTATATAACTTGAAGAGAGACGCCTAGCGGGCCATTGTTGGCAGCCAGAGAGAGAGCTCTTGTGTTTGTAGTCAGTACTCCTTGAGAAGGAGGGTGGAATGTGTTCTAACTCCTTGAGAAGGAGAGTGGAATGTGTGCTAACGCCTTGAGAAGGAGGGTGAAATGTGTGCTAACTCCTTTAGAAGGAGGGTGAAATGTGTGCTAACTCCTTGAGAAGGAAGGTGAAATGTGTGCTAACTCCTTGAGAAGGAGGGTGAAACGTGTGCTAACTCCTTGAGAAGGAGGGTGAAACGTGTGCTAACTCCTTGAGAAGGAGGGTGAACAACGAGTACTAGCCAATCAGAGGCAGAGTTTCCGGAATGCGGGTGGGGGAAAAAACAAGGTTTTCCGACACACATTCACGTGACGAACACAAGCCGACTCCGCCCCCCTCCCGAAGACAGCGTTGCAAATTACTGCTGCTTCATCGAGTCCTGCCATAGTTGGATCTGACGAGACCGGGGCGTGAACCCCGGTCCCCAGTGGGCAACTGCGTCGACACAAAGCCGATAGACCGCTACACCATCGCGGACCTCTAGATTACGGTGATGTTAAACCAAAGAGAGCACAGATTGGGTCAGGGTCAAATTGGATTTCAAACATCTCACTAAAGTCTTTGAAAATTCTTATCCAAATGGTGGAGAGATTCGGACACAGCTAAAACATGTGCATTAAATCTGCTGGCTGGCCTCTACATCGAGGGCATAAAGGTTCAGTGTTTGGATAAATCTTTGCCAATCTAGCATTAGTAACATGTACTCTGTGTACAACATTTAATTGTATTAAGCCATGTTTAGCAGATGTAGAAGATGTGTGTATCAAATCTAAAATAGAGTCCCATTGGTCATCTCTTAAAACTATTCCAAGATCAGCGTTCCAGAGCAGTTTTAAATTTTCCATGGAATGTGGGTTGATGTTGTTAATGAACTCATAAATCTGGGATGTCAATCCTCCAAGGTCTGAATTCAAGTCCAGGATATGGTCGACATATGATTTTATGGGTTTGTTTAGAAATGAGTTATATGTCTTTTGTACAAAATTCCTGATCTGTAAATAACGAAAGAAGTGGTTCTTAGGTAAGTCATAGACTTTGAATAATTGAGGAAAAGACGCAAATATGTCTTTTATTTTTAGATTATGGATCGATCTAATCCCTTTGTTAAACCATAAAGTAAATGCAGCGCCTGTGCAGGAGGGAATGAACGTGTGATTTGACTTAAAAGGGCAGAGGATAGAAGTTCCTTGCAGCCCAAAATGCCTTTAAAACTGAGCCCATATTCTTATTGAGTGATTGACTATTATATTTGAACTCACATTATTGCTAAGAAGGGGCAAGGCTGCACCAACCACTGAGCCCAAATGGTGTTGGCACGATGATAACTCTAATCGTACCCAGTCTGCCTTTCCTGTAATTGGTTTGTCTTCAGATCAGTGAATTACTTTCTGAATATTGCATGCCCAATAATAAAAAATGAAATTAGGCAAAGCCAGGCCTGCTGAGCGCTTTGGTCTTTGGAGATGGGTTTTGCTGATTCGGCTAGACTTATTCCCCCATATGAACGAGATGATACTTTTATCAAGCGTTTTAAAAAATATTTTTTAATTAGGATGGGGATGTTTTAGAAGAGATATACAAACTTTGGTAATACTATCATTTTAATTAGGTTAATTCACCCTATTAATGATAATGGTAAAGAGGACCAGCGATTCATATCCTGTTTACACATCTTAAAATGAGCAGTGAAGTTTTTTGTAAAAGTAGCTGAAAAGGAGCGAGTGACCTCAATTCCCAAGTGTTTAAAATCTTCTTGGACCCTTTTAAATGGGAAGAGGCCAGGAGGAAGTGCATCTGCTTCAGCGTTTAAAGAGAAGAGTTCACGTTTTTGCAAATTTATCTTATACCCTGAGATTTTTCCAAATTGATTCAGGATGTTTAGAATGCAGAGAAGTAATAAAGCTGGATCAGAGACATACAGAAGCAGATCATCAGCACAGAGAGAAACTTTAAACTCTAGCCCACCTCGGTGTATGCCTTTAAAGTCCTTACAGTGTCGCAGTGCTATTGCTAGGGGCTCAATTACTCATGCAAACAATAGGGGGGAGAGTGGGCACCCTTGTCTTATCCCCCTTCCAAGGGGAAAGTAATCAGACTGAGTGTTATTAGAGATTACGGCTGCAAGGGGAGTGGAATAAAGCAATGTGATCCAGGCGATGTATTCGTCTTTAAAGCCACATTTTTGGAGGGTGAAAAATAGATATTTCCACTCAACCCGGTCAAAGGCCTTCTCAGCATCAAGTGAAATCACGACTTCTGGGCATTTTGACCAGTCCGATTGGACAACATTGAATAGTTTTCTTAGATTTGAGTAAGAGTGCCGGCCTTGAATAAATCCTGTTTGATCTGGTGAAACAATATTTGGAATCACACTCTCCAGGCGCTTAGCTAAGACCTTGGACAGTACCTTAAAATCTACATTTAGCAAAGAAGTAGGACGATATGATGCACATAATGATGGATCTTCATCTTTCTTTGCCAGCAGAGATATAGAGGCCTGTCTCAAAGCCATAGGAAGAATGCCTGAGGAGAGTGCCTCTATAAGCATAGCTTGAAGAATTGGTGCCAAATTGGAGGGAAAACTTTTTATAAAATTCAGCCGTAAACCCAACAGGACCGGGCGACTTGTTATTTTGCATAAATTTAATGGCCGTAATTATTTCAGAGATCGAAATGTCCGCACTCATTGGCATTTTGTTCTTCTTATACAGTGGGAATAGTCAAGTTTTCAAAGAAGGCATGTAGGAGAGCAGGGTCTTCACTAACATTCTGATGCATAGATCCTAGAGTAAAATTGCAAAAAGGCTTTCTTTATGTCATCATGATCTGTCAGCATCTCTCCTGTATGTGACTGAATCTTTGTGATTAAATGGGTAGCAGCTGCTTGACGGGCTTGCAAAGCCAATAATCTACTCGCTTTATCTCCAAATTCATAGATGCTGTGTCTGGATTTCAAAATGAGACGTGTTGCCTCATCAGTGGATAAAAGGTTAAATTCAGTTTGCAGTTTCAAACGTTCCTTATACAGATCTGGGGTCGGGGATTGAGCACATTTTGAGTCAATCTTCAGGATTTGTCAAGAAATCTCGTTTAATTTTGAGTTTTTTTCTTTTTTAATTGTAGAAGAATAAGCTATGATTTGCCCTCAGATGTACACTTTACACATAATGTGGCTTGTGAGATCTCTGGGGAAGTGTTTGTCTCTAGGAAAAATTGTATTTTGAGCTGAAATGAAGTACACAAATTTGTCGTCCGATAACTGAAGAGGATTAGGTCTCCAGATTCTATTTGGGGGAGGACGATTTGGAAGATCCAAATCAAATATGATGGCACTATGATCAAATATAATAATACTATTATATGAGCAAGTTTTAACCTTAAGCAGCAGTCTGTTATCGAGTAGGTAATAGTCTATGCGGGTATAGGTATGGTGCACGTTACAAAAAAAGGAACAAGCTCTGGTGTGGGGAAACTTAAACCTCCAAATATCTGAGAGACCACATTGATTCATGAAGTCACTCACAACTCCAGCTGACCTAGAGAGATTCTGGGGAGTGCTTGATGACCTATCTAAAGTTACATCTAGTACAAGATTGAAGTCATCTCCCACTATGAGAAATCCACTGTCAAGCTTAGGTATTGTCAAAAATAATTTCTCAAAAAAAATATTATCATCGCAGTTAGGGGCATATAAGTTCACTAAAATCACAGGACTGGCAAAGAGTTGCCCAACAACAATAATATATCGCCCGTTTGGATCACTAATTACCTCTTTGGAATGAAAAGAAATGTTTTTGTTTATCAATATGGCTGCCCCTCTGGCTTTTGCATTAAATTTGGAATGGTATACTTGACCAACCCAATTTCGATTAAGACCAGAAATATTGGCATTACAAAGATGAGTTTCTTGTAAAAATGCTACGTCTACCTTCAATTGCTGCAAATGAGACATAACTCTTTGTCTTTTCACTGGGCTATTGACCCCTTTTACATTCCAGGATATGAACTTAGTAGGGTTATCAGTCGCCTTATTGGATTGACCTACCATGACAGTCTAAGAAAAGAAATAAAAAGGGAGAAGCAAACCACATTTGGTAGCCCAAAGGTGATGTCCTGTTTGCAAGAGCACATGAATGGGGAAAAGAAGGTAATAAGAAAGCAAAGAGAAGGGGGGAGGGAGAAAAAACCCCAGAAAAACGGGGAGGGGGGGGGATACTCAAATCCCATGTACCTGTAAACCTATCGACCCTTTCCCTTTTACTGCTATTCACTTTGTGCTTAAATCCTGCACTTCAAGCTCTGTCTTTATGGAAAACTGAGAAGAACAAAGAAAAATGAATTTAAATTTGGTATCCGGCTACTTATGTATCTAAGCCATGATATAGTGAAAACGAACTTCCAACCACTGTCTCTATCAACAGTTCTGTATCTCAACAAGATAAAGAAAAAAGAAAAAAACTAAATAAAATAGACATTTAAACCTATAATCGGGAATTGTTGGTTTTGTCTAAGTCAAAGTAAGAGCCCTAAAACATTCAAGTTAGACCGCTGGTTTTCTATTAAAAAAGAAAAAAAAAGTTCTGAGCCATAAAGTTGTGGACATGGGCAAAGAAGGTATTCTACAAAGTGTGTGACGCAACCTCCGAATACGTGCAACAAACAACAGGGAGCAGCAACACACCACTGCAGCCTTCGGGCTGCCCAGTCCCAAAAAAGAAGAAAAGAAGACGCAACGTTACGTCCGTTTCTGTTCTACCTGGTCAGATTCACGTCAAAGACATAGCGAGGTGTTAGAAAAATACAGAAAATAAAGAAAAACCCTTGTGCTGCATGGCTCTGCACACAGTCAAGGCACACACTTAACACGCCTTACCAGCCAGACCGAGATCATCTGCTGAGCGTTGAACCTAATAAAGGGCTGTTATGTACTCGGCTAGTACTGACAGCATGTGGTTCACCGTGAGAGCTAATGGCTTAGCATGAGAGGCCTAGCATGAGAGGCCTAGCATGAAAGGCCTAGAGTTAGCAATCACTGAACAACTGAACAGCGTTATGCAAACCCCCCCCCCCCATGACGAACTGCTCACAACGCAGACCCCCCCCCCCCATATAAACACCCACACATAGACTAACAGCATACAGGAGATGTTCTCCAGTTTTCAAGTGTTGGTCAACTCAGCTAGCCAACAATTTTATTCACTCACCGGACAGTCCAACCAACCCAGTCTCGGAGAATGTGACAGCCCCGGTCATGACACTTCCCCTGGCCATGCTCACTGAGGGGTGTTGTGTTGTTGAAGCAGCTGCTCCAGCCGGGGTGTTGACCTCATGCCTGGTACCTGGCCATGCTTACTGAGGGGTGTTGACCTCATGTCTGGTGCCACCTGCAACACACGGAGCTCAGCAGGAAGGAGGAGGAGGCTAAAGCCGAACTCCGCTTTTCTCAGTTCGGTCTTGACAGGAGTGAAGGCGGCTCTCTTTCTGGCTGCCTCAGCACTATAATGTGGATAGATGTGGATCTCCGTGCCTCTGTAAGACAGAGGGCCTTTCTCATGTGCATCTGGCCTGTCTTCATATTCATATAAGCATCTGGCCTGTCTTCTTCATATTCATGCAATCATCTGGCCTGTCTTCATATTCATGTAAACACCTGGCCTGTCTTCATATTCATGTAAACATCTGGCCTGTCTTCTTCATATTCATGTAAACATCTGGCCTGTCTTCATATTCATGTCAACATCTGGCCTGTCTTCTTCATATTCATGTTAACATCTGGCCTGTCTTCATATTCATGTAGAAATATACCCTGTCTTCATATTCATGTAAACCTCTGTCCTCTCTTCATATTCATGTAAACATCTGTCCTGTCATCATATTCTGTAAACATCTGTCCTGTCTTCTTCATATTCATGTAAACATCTGTCCTGTCTTCTTCATATTCAAGTAAACATCTGTCCTGTCTTCTTCGTATTCATATAAACATCTGTCCTGTCATCATATTCTGTAAACATCTGTCCTGTCTTCTTTGTATTCATGTAAACAGCTGCCCTGTCTTCTTTTTCATGCAAACATCTGTCCTGTCTTCCTCATATTCATGTAAACATCTGGCCGTCTTGATATTCATGTAAACATCTGTCCTGTCTTCTTCATATTCGTGTATACATCTGTCCTTAGCTGGAGTGGTAACTTCTCAGATAGAGTGGTAACTTCTCGGGTAGAGTGGTAACTTCTCAGATAAACTGGTGACTTCTCAGATAAACTGGTGACTTCTCAGATAAACTGGTAACTTCTCGGGTAGAGTGGTAACTTCTCAGATAAACTGGTGACTTTTCAGATAAACTGGTAACTTCTCAGATTGAGTGGTAACTTCTCACATAAACTCGTAACTTCTCAAAGAAACTCGTAACTTCTCAGATAGAGTGGTAACTTCTCAGATACACTGGGAACTTCACAGATAGAGTGATAACTTCTCAGATACAGTGGTAACTTCTCAGATAGAGTGGTAACTTCTCAGATAGAGTAGTAACTTCTCAGATAGAGTGGTAAATTCTCAGATAGAGTAGTAACTTCTCAGATAGAGTGGTAAATTCTCAGATAGAGTGGTAACTTCTCAGATAGAGTAGTAACTTCTCAGATAGAGTGGTAAATTCTCAGATAGAGTAGTAACTTCTCAGATAGAGTGGTAACTTCTCAGATAGAGTAGTAACTTCTCAGATAGAGTAGTAACTTCTCAGATAGAGTGGTAACTTCTCAGATAAACTCGTAACTTCTCAGATAGAGTGGTAACTTCTCAGATAGACTCGTAACTTCTCAGATAGAGTGGTAAATTCTCAGATAGAGTGGTAACTTCTCAGATAGACTCGTAGCTTCTCAGATAGAGTGGTAACTTCTCAGATAGAGTGGTAACTTCTCAGATAGACTGGTAACTTCTAAGAGAGTGGTAACTTCTCAGATAGAGTGGTAACTTCTAAGAGAGTGGTAACTTCTCAGATAGAGTGATAACTTCTCAGATAGAGTGGTAACTTCTAAGAGAGTGGTAACTTCTCAGATAAACTCGTAACTTCTCAAATAAAGTGTTAACTTCTCAGATAAACTCGTAACTTCTCAAATAAAGTGTTAACTTCTCAGGTAGAGTGGTAACTTCTCAGATAAACTGGTAACTTCTCAGATAGAGTGGTAACTTCTAAGAGAGTGGTAACTTCTCAGATAAACTCGTAATTTCTCAAATAAAGTGTTAACTTCTCAGATAAACTGGTAACTTCTCAGATAGAGTGGTAACTTCTAAGAGAGTGGTAACTTCTCAGATAAACTCGTAATTTCTCAAATAAAGTGTTAACTTCTCAGATAAACTGGTAACTTCTCAGATAGAGTGATAACTTCTCAGATAGAGTGGTAACTTCTAAGAGAGTGGTAACTTCTCAGATAGAGTGGTAACTTCTCAGATAGAGTGGTAACTTCTCAGATAGAGTGGTAAATTCTCAAATAGAGTGGTAACTTCTCAGATAGAGTGGTAACTTCTCAAATAGAGTGGTAACTTCTAAGAGAGTGGTAACTTCTCAGATAGAGTGGTAACTTCTAAGAGAGTGGTAACTTCTCAGATAGAGTGGTAACTTCTAAGAGAGTGGTAACTTCACAGATAGAGTGGTAACTTCTCAGATAGAGTGGTAACTTCTCAGATAGAGTGGTAACTTCTCAGATAGAGTGGTAACTTCTCAAATAGAGTGGTAACTTCTAAGAGAGTGGTAACTTCTCAGATAGAGTGGTAACTTCTAAGAGAGTGGTAACTTCTCAGATAAACTGGTAACTTCTCAGATAAACTGGTAACTTCTCAGATAGAGTGGTAACTTCTCAGATAGAGTTGTAACTTCTCAGATAAACTCGTAATTTCCCAAATAAAGTGTTAACTTCTCAGATAAACTGGTAACTTCTCAGATAGAGTGATAACTTCTCAGATAGAGTGGTAACTTCTAAGAGAGTGGTAACTTCTCAGATAGAGTGGTAACTTCTCAGATAGAGTGGTAACTTCTCAGATAGAGTGGTAACTTCTAAGAGAGTGGTAACTTCTCAGATAAACTCGTAACTTCTCAAATAAAGTGGTAACTTCTCAGGTAGAGTGGTAACTTCTCAGATAAACTGGTAACTTCTCAGATATTCTCTGGTTGCACAACAAAAGGCGAAATCTCCAGAAATGTTTGTGCAGCCGGTGAAGGAGCGTGATGTTAGAAATGACTCTTCATCTTCATCTTTGCTTTCTTTTTGTCTGTGCACTTTAACTTCACTGGAAGTGCATTGAAGTGCATTTTAATGTGATATGAATTGGGATGGGGGCAGAACGGTGGTGCAGGGATTAGCGCGGCTGCCTCATGGCAAGAAGGTCCTGGGTTCGAGCCCCAGAGTAGTTCAACCTGGGGGTCATCCCGGGTCGTCCTCTGTGTGGAGTTTGCATGTTCTCCCCGTGTCTGCGTGGTTTCCTCCGGGGGCTCCGGTTTCCTCCCACAGTCTAAAGACATGTAGGTCAGGTGACTCAGCCATACTAAATAGGTGTGTGTGTGTGTGTGTGTGTGTGTGTGTGTGTGTGTGTGTGTGTGTGTGTGTGTGTGTGTGTGTGTGTGATGGCCTGGCGGCCTGTCCAGGGTATCTCCCCGCCTGCTGCCAAATGACGGCTGGGATAGTCTCCATCATCCCTGCGACCCTAACAGGATAAGCGGTTCGGATAATGGATGGATGGATAAAGTTGAATTGAGTCACGCGACTTTCACATACAAAAAAGGCGGAATTAACATGTATGACAACACAAAACGGTATGTTTTACTAGACCCTGTATGTAAGCTACTTTACCCACGCCTGCATGTGTCCTGTGGTTATTCTGCACGCGTGTCCTGTGTTCGTGGTTTTAACCGTGTTGCCGTGTGAGATCACACGAGTGGAAAGTGAGAGGATGCCTGAGGAGTGGAGAAGAAGCATACTGGTACTGATTTTCAAGAACAAGGGCGATGTGCAGAACTGCAGCAACTACAGAGGTATAAAGTTGATCAGCCACAGCATGAAGATCTGGGAAAGAGTAATAGAAGCTAGGTTAAGAGGAGGAGAGGTGGTGATCAGCCACAGCATGAAGATTTGGGAAAGAGTAATAGAAGCTAGGTTAAGAGGAGGAGAGGTGACGATCAGCAGCAGCAGTATGGTTTCATGCCATGAAAGAGCACCACAGATGTGATGTTTGCTTTGAGAATGTTGATGGAGAAGTATAGAGAAGGCCAGAAGGAGGTACATTGTGTCTTTGTAGATTTAGAGAAAGCATACAACAGGGTGCCGAGAGAGGAGGTATGGTATTGTATGAGGAAGTCGGGAGTTGCAGAGAAGTATGTAGGAGCGGTGCAGGATATGTATGAGGGAGGTGTGACAGTGGTGAGGTGTGCGGTTGGAATGACAGGTGGGTTCAAGGTGGAGGTGGGATTACATCAAGGATCGGCTCTGAGCCCTTTCTTGTTTGCTATGGTGATGGACAGGTTGACGGACAAGATCAGGCAGGAGTCTCCATGGACGATGATGTTCGCGGATGACATTGTGATCTGTAGCGAGAGTAGGGTGCAGGTGGAGGAGAGCCTGGAGAGGTGGAGGTATGCACTGGAGAAGAGGAATGAAGGTCAGTAGGAGCAAGACGGAATACCTATGAGAGGGAGGACAGTGGAATGGTCAGGATGCAAGGAGTGGAGGTGACAAAGGCATTTGAGTTTAAATACTTGGGTTCACCTGTCCAAAGTAATGGGGAGTGCAGAAGAGAGGTGGAGAAGAGAGTGCAGGCAGGGTGGAGTGGGTAAAGGAGAGAGTGCAGGCAGGGTGGAGTGGGTGGAGAAGAGTGCCAGGAGTGATTTGGGACAGAAGGGTACCAGCAAGAGTTAAAGGGAAGGTTTACAAGATGGTGGTGAGACCAGCTATGTTGTATGGTGTGGAGACAGTGGCACTGATGAAAAGACAGGAGGAGGAGCTGGAGGTGGTGGAGGTGAAGATGATAAGATTTTCATTGGGAGTGATGAAGAAGGACAGGATTAGGAACGAGTATATCAGAGGGACAGCTCAGGTTGGACGGTTTGGAGACAAAGCAAGAGAGACAAGATGGAGATGGTGTGGACATGTGTGGAGGAGAGATGCTGGGTATACTGGGAGAAGGATGCTGAATATGGAGCTGCCAGGGAAGAGGAGGAGAAGAGGAAGGCCAAAGAGGAGGTTTATGGATGTGGTGAGGGAGGACATGCAGGTGGCTGGTGTGACAGAGGAAGATGTAGAGGACAGGAAGAGATGGAGACGGATGATCCGCTGTGGCGCCCCCTAACGGGAGCAGCCGAAAGTAGTAGTAGTAGTGGTAGTAGTAGTGGTAGTAGTAGTAGTAGTAGTCATGTGAGATCACACTAGTGAGAGAGGGACAGAGAGAAAGAGAGGGGGATAGAGAGAGAACAAGAGAGGGGGCAGAGTGAGGGCGACACAGAAAGAGAGACAGACAAAGAGAGAGAAGGAGCGAGAAAGAGAGGGGACAGAGAGAGGGACAGGCAGAGAGAAAGAAGGGGACAGAGAAAAAGATAGGGACACAGAGAGAGAGAGAGAGGGACGGAGAGAAAGAGAGCGAACAAGAGAGGGGACAGAGAGAGGGACAGGCAGAGAGAAAGAAGGGGACAGAGAAAAAGATAGGGACACAGAGAGAGAGAGAGAGAGAGAGAGAGGGACGGAGAGAAAGAGAGCGAACAAGAGAGGGGGCAGAGAGAGGGACAGACAGACAGACATGTATAAGTACATGCTGGGTATATGTATAAGTACATGCTGGGTATATGTATAAGTACATGCTGGGTGTATGTTGTGATGTCGTGTTGTTTGTGATGACTGCTGTGGCAGTACAAGTGTGTGTCTGTCACGCCAATAAAACATTTCTGAATTTGAATTTGAATATGAGAGAGAAAGGGGACAGAGAAAGAGAGCGAGGAGGGACGAACAGAGAAAGAGGGGAGAGACAGACAGAGGAAGAAGGAGAGGGAGGGACAGAGAGAAAGAAAGAGCAAGAGTAAAAGAGAGAGAGAGCAAGTGACAGTGAAAGACAAAAAGAGAGAGGGGGAGAGAAAGAGAGAGGGGGAGAGAAAGAGAGAGAGAGCGACAGTGAAAGACAGAAAAAGAAGGAGGGGGACAGAAGGAGAGAGAGGGACAGAAAGAGCAAGAGAGAGAGGAGAGAGAGAAAGAAAGAGCAACAATGAAAGAGAAGGAGAGAGAGACAGAGAGAAATAGAGAGGGGAGAGAGAGGGGAGAGAGAGGGGAGAGAGAGAAAGAGAGAGGGGAGAGAGAGGGGAGAAAGAGCAAGAGAGAGAGGAGAGAGAGAAAGAAAGAGCAACAATGAAAGAGAAGGAGAGAGAGACAGAGAGAAATAGAGAGGGGAGAGAGAGCAATAGAGAGGGGAGAGAGAGCAAGAGAGAGGGGAGAGAGAGGGGAGAGAGAGAAAGAGAGAGGGGAGAGAGAGCAAGAGAGAGGGGAGAGAGAGAAGGAGAGAGGGGAGAGAGAGAAAGAAAGAGCAACAATGAAAGAGAAGGAGAGAGAGAGAGAGAGAGAGAGAGAGAGAGAGAGAGAGAGAGAGAGAGAGAGAGAGGAGAAAGAGAGAGGGGAGAGAGAGCAAGAGAGAGGGGAGAGAGAGGGGAGAGAGAGAAGGAGAGAGGGGAGAGAGAGAAAGAAAGAGCAACAATGAAAGAGAAGGAGAGAGACAGAGAGAAATAGAGAGGGGAGAGAGAGGGGAGAGAGAGCAATAGAGAGGGGAGAGAGAGAAAGAGAGAGGGGAGAGAGAGGGGAGAGAGAGAAAGAGAGAGGGGAGAGAGAGGGGAGAAAGAGCAAGAGAGAGAGGAGAGAGAGAAAGAAAGAGCAACAATGAAAGAGAAGGAGAGAGAGACAGAGAGAAATAGAGAGGGGAGAGAGAGCAATAGAGAGGGGAGAGAGAGCAAGAGAGAGGGGAGAGAGAGAGGGGAGAGAGAGAAAGAGAGAGGGGAGAGAGAGAAGGAGAGAGGGGAGAGAGAAAGAAAGAGCAACAATGAAAGAGAAGGAGAGAGAGAGAGAGAGAGAGAGAGAGAGAGAGAGAGAGAGAGAGAGAGAGAGAGAGAGAGAGAGAGAGAGAGAGAGAGAGAGAGAGAGAGAGAGAGAGGGGAGAGAGAGCAAGAGAGAGGGGAGAGAGAGGGGAGAGAGAGAAGGAGAGAGGGGAGAGAGAGAAAGAAAGAGCAACAATGAAAGAGAAGGAGAGAGAGAGAGAGAGAGAGAGAGAGAGAGAGAGAGAGAGAGAGAGAGAGAGAGAGAGGGAGAGAGAGACAGCCTATGGGGGTTGGTGATAATGCAAATCAGTGCAGTCTCCTCCCTCCATCATTCCCTGTGCGGAGTTTATCACAGGACAAATCTGCCAAACTGACATTTGAAAGCAAATTAAGTGTGCCAGGACAGACACACAATACAGCACCTTGTTTCAGGCGGACCGGAGTCCTCGCTGGCCTCCTCCCTCACCTACCTCCACCCGTCCGTACAACAGGGTTACCTTCATGACGGCCTGAATCTGGCAGATCAAAAACGGGACGATGATGTCATCAGGCCCACTCGTCATGTCTATCAGGCTAATTTAATTTATGTCCGCGCGGCCCCGCAGACATGTTGGACACGAGCCGTAACAGTCAGATTGTTGTGTCGTTTGGAGATGATGAGCAGAACGCAACACAACTGGTCTATTTCAGAGTCACAATACCATTTATTGTCCCAAGTTCCTTCTCACATACGAGGAATTTGTCTCCGTTTGACTCACACAGATTAAGATGAAACAATACACAATAGGCTGCAACATCACTGGAGTCACGTGGTTCAGACACGTTATCAAACGTATCAAATCAGACACGTCATCAAACTATCACATCACACACATGTCATCAAATGTATCAAATCAGACACGTCATCAAACTATCACATCACACACATGTCATCAAATGTATCAAATCAGACACGTCATCAAACTATCACATCACACACATGTCATCAAATGTATCAAATCCGAAACACGTCATCAAACGTTTCAAATCAGACACATGTCATCAAACGTATCACATCAGACACACGTCATCAAAAATATCACAAGAGACACACGTTATCAAATGTGTCAAATCAGACACACGTCATCAAATGTATCAAATCAGACACACGTCATCAAATGTATCAAATCAGACACACGTCATCAAACGTATCACAACAGACACGTCATCAAATGTATCAAATCCGAAACACGTCATCAAACGTTTCAAATCACACACATGTCATCAAACGTATCACATCAGACACACGTCATCAAATGTATCAAATCAGACACACGTCATCAAACATATCAAATCAGACACACGTCATCAAACGTATCACAACAGACACGTCATCAAACGTATCACAACAGACACGTCATCAAACATATCACAACAGACACACGTCATCACATGTATCAAATCAGACACACGTCATCAAATGTATCAAATCAGACACACGTCATCAAACGTATCAAATCAAACACACGTCATCAAAAATATCACAACAGACACACGTTATCAAATGTGTCAAATCAGACACACATCATCAAACGTATCACAACAGACACGTCATCAAACGTATCAAATCAGAAACACGTTATCAAACGTATCAAATCAAACACACGTCATCAAACGTATCAAATCAGACACACGTCATCAAACGTATCACAACAGACACGTCATCAAACGTATCAAATCAGACACACGTCATCAAACTATCAGATCAGACACACGTTATCAAATGTATCAAATCAGACACACGTCATCAAACGTATCAAATCAGACACACGTCATCAAACGTATCAAATCAGACACACGTCATCAAAAATATCACAACAGACACACGTCATCAAACGTATCAAATCAGACACACGTCATCAAACGTATCAAATCAGACACACGTCATCAAACGTATCAAATCAGACACACGTCATCAAACGTATCAAATCAGACACACGTCATCAAACGTATCAAATCAGACACACGTCATCAAACGTATCACAACAGACACGTCATCAAACGTATCAAATCAGACACACGTCATCAAACGTATCAAATCAAACACGTCATCAAACGTATCAAATCAAACACACGTCATCAAAAATATCAACTCAGACACACATTATCAAATGTGTCAAATCAGACACACGTCATCAAACGTATCACAACAGGCACGTCATCAAACGTATCAAATCAGACACACGTCATCAAACGTATCATATCAGACACACGTCATCAAACGTATCAAATCAGACACACGTCATCAAACGTATCACAACAGACACACATCATCAAACGTATCACAACAGACACGTCATCAAACGTATCAAATCAGACACACGTCATCAAACGTATCAAATCAGACACACGTCATCAAACGTATCAAATCAGACACACGTCATCAAACGTATCAAATCAGAAACACGTCATCAAACGTATCACAACAGACACGTCATCAAACGTATCAAATCAGACACACGTCATCAAACGTATCAAATCAGACACACGTCATCAAACGTATCAAATCAGAGACGTCATCAAACGTATCAAATCAGACACACGTTATCAAATGTGTCAAATCAGACACACGTCATCAAACGTATCAAATCAGAGACGTCATCAAACGTATCAAATCAGACACACGTCATCAAACGTATTAAATCAGACACACGTTATCAAACGTATCAAATCAGACACACGTCATCAAACGCATCAAATCAGACACACGTCATCAAACGTATCACAACAGACACGTCATCAAACGTATCAAATCAGACACACGTCATCAAACGTATCAAATCAGAGACGTCATCAAACGTATTAAATCAGACACACGTTATCAAACGTATCAAATCAGACACATGTTATCAAACGTATCAAATCAGACACACGTTATCAAACGTATCACAACAGACACGTCATCAAACGTATCAAATCAGACACACGTCATCAAATGTATCATATCAGAAACACGTCATCAAACGTATCAAATCAGACACACGTCATCAAACGTATCAAATCAGACACACGTCATCAAACGTATCAAATCAGACACATGTTATCAAACGTATCAAATCAGACACACGTTATCAAACGTATCAAATCAGACACACGTCATCAAACGTATTAAATCAGACACACGTCATCAAATGTATCAAATCAAACACGTCATCAAATGTATCAAATCAAACACACGTCATCAAAAATATCAACTCAGACACACGTTATCAAATGTGTCAAATCAGACACACGTCATCAAACGTATCACAACAGACACGTCATCAAACGTATCAAATCAGACACACGTCATCAAACGTATCAAATCAGACACACGTCATCAAACGTATCAAATCAGAGACGTCATCAAACGTATCAAATCAGACACACGTCATCAAACGTATCAAATCAGACACACGTCATCAAACGTATCAAATCAGAAACACGTCATCAAACGTATCACAACAGACACGTCATCAAACGTATCAAATCAGACACACGTCATCAAACATATCAAATCAGACACACGTCATCAAACGTATCAAATCAGAGACGTCATCAAACGTATCAAATCAGACACACGTCATCAAACTATCAGATCAGACACACGTCATCAAACGTATCAAATCAGAGACGTCATCAAACGTATCAAATCAGACACACGTCATCAAACGTATTAAATCAGACACACGTTATCAAACGTATCAAATCAGACACACGTCATCAAACGTATCAAATCAGACACACGTCATCAAACGTATCACAACAGACACGTCATCAAATGTATCAAATCAGACACACGTCATCAAACGTATCAAATCAGAGACGTCATCAAACGTATTAAATCAGACACACGTTATCAAACGTATCAAATCAGACACACGTCATCAAATGTATCATATCAGAAACACGTCATCAAACGTATCAAATCAGACACACGTCATCAAACGTATCAAATCAGACACACGTCATCAAACGTATAAAATCAGACACATGTTATCAAACATATCAAATCAGACACACGTTATCAAACGTATCAAATCAGACACACGTCATCAAACGTATTAAATCAGACACACGTCATCAAATGTATCAAATCAAACACGTCATCAAATGTATCAAATCAAACACACGTCATCAAAAATATCAACTCAGACACACGTTATCAAATGTGACAAATCAGATACACGTCATCAAACGTATCACAACAGACACGTCATCAAACGTATCAAATCAGACACGTCATCAAACGTATCAAATCAGAAACACGTCATCAAACGTATCACAACAGACACATCATCAAACGTATCAAATCAGACACACGTCATCAAACGTATCAACTCAGACACACGTCATCAAACGTATCAAATCAGAGACACGTCATCAAACGTATCAAATCAGACACACGTCATCAAACTATCAGATCAGACACACGTCATCAAACGTATCAAATCAGAGACGTCATCAAACGTATCAAATCAGACACACGTCATCAAATGTATTAAATCAGACACACGTTATCAAACGTATCAAATCAGACACACGTCATCAAACGTATCAAATCAGACACACGTCATCAAACGTATCACAACAGACACATCATCAAACGTATCAAATCAGACACACGTCATCAAACGTATCAAATCAGAGACGTCATCAAACGTATTAAATCAGACACACGTTATCAAACGTATCAAATCAGACACACGTCATCAAACGTATTAAATCAGACACACGTCATCAAATGTATCAAATCAAACACGTCATCAAATGTATCAAATCAAACACACGTCATCAAAAATATCAACTCAGACACACGTTATCAAATGTGTCAAATCAGACACACGTCATCAAACGTATCACAACAGACACGTCATCAAACGTATCAAATCAGACACGTCATCAAACGTATCAAATCAGAAACACGTCATCAAACGTATCACAACAGACACGTCATCAAACGTATCAAATCAGACACACGTCATCAAACGTATCAAATCAGACACACGTCATCAAACGTATCAAATCAGAGACGTCATCAAACTTATCAAATCAGACACACGTCATCAAACTATCAGATCAGACACACGTCATCAAACGTATCACAACAGACACGTCATCAAACGTATCAAATCAGAGACGTCATCAAACGTATTAAATCAGACACACGTTATCAAACGTATCAAATCAGACACACGTCATCAAACGTATCAAATCAGACACATGTTATCAAACGTATCAAATCAGAAACACATTATCAAACATCAAATCAGACACACGTTATCAAATGTATCACAACAGACACGTCATCAAACGTATCAAATCAGACACATGTTATCAAACATATCAAATCAGACACACGTTATCAAACGTATGAAATCAGACACGTCATCAAACGTATCACATCAGACACACGTTATCGAACGTATTAAATCAGACAGACATCAAATTATCAAATCAGACACACATTATCAAACGTATCACAACAGACACGTCATCAAACGTATCAAATCAGACACATGTCATCAAACATATATCAGACACACGTCATCAAATGTATCAAATCAGACACACGTCATCAAACGTATCAAATCAGAAACACGTCATCAAACTATCAGATCAGACACACGTCATCAAATGTATCAAATCAAACACACGTCATCAAACGTATTAAATCAGACACACGTCATCAAATGTATCAAATCAAACACGTCATCAAATGTATCAAATCAAACACACGTCATCAAAAATATCAACTCAGACACACGTTATCAAATGTGTCAAATCAGACACACGTCATCAAACGTATCACAACAGACACGTCATCAAACGTATCAAATCAGACACACGTCATCAAACGTATCAAATCAGACACACGTCATCAAACGTATCAAATCAGAGACGTCATCAAACGTATCAAATCAGACACACGTCATCAAACGTATCAAATCAGACACACGTCATCAAACGTATCAAATCAGAAACACGTCATCAAACGTATCACAACAGACACGTCATCAAACGTATCAAATCAGACACACGTCATCAAACATATCAAATCAGACACACGTCATCAAACGTATCAAATCAGAGACGTCATCAAACGTATCAAATCAGACACACGTCATCAAACTATCAGATCAGACACACGTCATCAAACGTATCAAATCAGAGACGTCATCAAACGTATCAAATCAGACACACGTCATCAAACGTATTAAATCAGACACACGTTATCAAACGTATCAAATCAGACACACGTCATCAAACGTATCAAATCAGACACACGTCATCAAACGTATCACAACAGACACGTCATCAAATGTATCAAATCAGACACACGTCATCAAACGTATCAAATCAGAGACGTCATCAAACGTATTAAATCAGACACACGTTATCAAACGTATCAAATCAGACACACGTCATCAAATGTATCATATCAGAAACACGTCATCAAACGTATCAAATCAGACACACGTCATCAAACGTATCAAATCAGACACACGTCATCAAACGTATAAAATCAGACACATGTTATCAAACATATCAAATCAGACACACGTTATCAAACGTATCAAATCAGACACACGTCATCAAACGTATCAAATCAGACACACGTCATCAAACTATCAGATCAGACACACGTCATCAAACGTATCAAATCAGAGACGTCATCAAACGTATCAAATCAGACACACGTCATCAAACGTATCAAATCAGACACACGTCATCAAACGTATCACAACAGACACATCATCAAACGTATCAAATCAGACACACGTCATCAAACGTATCAAATCAGAGACGTCATCAAACGTATTAAATCAGACACACGTTATCAAACGTATCAAATCAGACACACGTCATCAAACGTATTAAATCAGACACACGTCATCAAATGTATCAAATCAAACACGTCATCAAATGTATCAAATCAAACACACGTCATCAAAAATATCAACTCAGACACACGTTATCAAATGTGTCAAATCAGACACACGTCATCAAACGTATCACAACAGACACGTCATCAAACGTATCAAATCAGACACGTCATCAAACGTATCAAATCAGAAACACGTCATCAAACGTATCACAACAGACACGTCATCAAACGTATCAAATCAGACACACGTCATCAAACGTATCAAATCAGACACACGTCATCAAACGTATCAAATCAGAGACGTCATCAAACTTATCAAATCAGACACACGTCATCAAACTATCAGATCAGACACACGTCATCAAACGTATCACAACAGACACGTCATCAAACGTATCAAATCAGAGACGTCATCAAACGTATTAAATCAGACACACGTTATCAAACGTATCAAATCAGACACACGTCATCAAACGTATCAAATCAGACACATGTTATCAAACGTATCAAATCAGAAACACATTATCAAACATCAAATCAGACACACGTTATCAAATGTATCACAACAGACACGTCATCAAACGTATCAAATCAGACACATGTTATCAAACATATCAAATCAGACACACGTTATCAAACGTATGAAATCAGACACGTCATCAAACGTATCACATCAGACACACGTTATCGAACGTATTAAATCAGACAGACATCAAATTATCAAATCAGACACACATTATCAAACGTATCACAACAGACACGTCATCAAACGTATCAAATCAGACACATGTCATCAAACATATATCAGACACACGTCATCAAATGTATCAAATCAGACACACGTCATCAAACGTATCAAATCAGAAACACGTCATCAAACTATCAGATCAGACACACGTCATCAAATGTATCAAATCAAACACACGTCATCAAACGTATCAAATCAAACACACGTCATCAAAAATATCACAACAGACACACGTTATCAAATGTGTCAAATCAGACACACATCATCCAACGTATCACAACAGACACGTCATCAAACGTATCAAATCAGACACACGTCATCAAATGTATCATATCAGAAACACGTCATCAAACGTATCAAATCAGACACACGTCATCAAACGTATCAAATCAGACACACGTCATCAAACGTATCAAATCAGCCACATGTTATCAAACGTATCAAATCAGACACACGTTATCAAACGTATCAAATCAGACACACGTCATCAAACGTATCAAATCAGACACATGTTATCAAACGTATCAAATCAGACACACGTTATCAAACGTATCAAATCAGACACACGTTATCAAACGTATCAAATCAGACACACGTCATCAAACGTCTCAAATCAGACACACGTCATCAAACGTATCAAATCAGACACACGTCATCAAACGTATCAAATCAGACACAAGTCATTAAAGGGATTTAGAGTATTGTTCTCAACTCTGCTTAAAGACTTTGCAGGAATCAACACCGCAAAGTCCAGAAGTTAAGGTTACTTAAAACAGTAAGCGGGAAACCGATTAGCTTGGGAAAAATAAGTAAATGAACTTAATTTTTTCATATTATGTGAAATGATTTAATTAAGTCGACACAATTAAGTTGATTTACTTACTTTCCCCAAGCTAATCGGTTTCCTACTTAATTTGTTTTAAAGTAAACTGAACTTTGTTAGAGTTTACAGTGAAATCGATCATTTGAGGTTGTTTTGTTTTGTTTTATTTTCTATTCCGGTACAGCTTAGTTCGAGAACAGTGTAGCTATTGCGTAATAAAACATGATAGTAAATGTTTTATATGGGAATACTGTCAGTCAACAGACGTTGTTGTGTACGGTCTGCGGAGTATGACATGACTCGGAAGAGGCAACGCTGCAATTCACACGCACGCACACACGCACACACACACACGCACGCACGCACACACACACACACACACACACACACACACACACACACACACACACACACACACACACACACACACACACACACACACACACACAAGGCTGCGAGTGCAGAACTAGATGAACACAGTAGAAGCCGGAGACTCCACCGTGCAGTCGCTTCGTGTGTTTCGAGCTGAACTGAACGGGCTGAGGGTGGGCAGGGGGCGGGGCTGAGGGCGGACAGGGGCGGGGCTGAGTGTGGACAGAGGCGGGCTGAGGGCGGACGGGGGCGGGGCTGAGGGTGGACGGGGCGGGGCTGAGGGCGGACGGGGGCGGGGCTGCGGCGGGTTGAGGAGGGAGGGGCCTGTTTCCAGCTGAAGGGTTTTTCTGGGTTTGACGGGGAGCATCTTCACCGCCGGGGACTCGGACTGGACCGGACTGAGCCGCGTCTGACGTCCGTATCGAGGAAGGATAACTGCGCTTTTCTCTTCCTCCTCTGTGGCGCGCGCACCGGGAGGCCAGCTGGACTTTTGGAGAGATCGGCTCGAGTCCTTTACACTTCTTCTGCTTTGCGTGTGAAAGTGAGTGAGCGGAGGCGGCGGAGGCGGAGGCGGAGGCGGCGGCGGCGGCGGCGTGCATGGGAGCGTGTGCGGGAGCGGCAGAAGAATGAGTCTTCCAGAGGACCAGCTGCCCCTCCAGTGAAGCCATGTAAGTGTGCCGTCAGACACCCGACGTGGTCTCCCTCCCTCCCTCCCTCCCTCCCTCCTCTGAGACGTTTCTTCTGCTCCCCGCTCTGCTGTCAGCCAGCTCACGTGTGCTCACGGCCGAGGGTTCGAGTTCCGTGGCGCTTCTGTCCTGTCAATCACACAGCCCTTTACTAATGTGGCGGTGTTTTGTTTATTCGTGTTGAAACGTGCTGCTTCGTGCTCTCTTCGGCTTCGGCAGCCTCTTTCCCAGAGAAAGTACGAAGTGGTTTTTCTTTCCGAGAGAAAGTAAGAAGTGGTTTTTCTTTCTGAGAGAAAGTACGAAGTGGTTTTTCTTTCCGACAGAAAGTACGAAGTGGTTTTTCTTTCCGACAGAAAGTACGAAGTGGTTTTTCTTTCTGAGAGAAAGTAAGAAGTGGTTTTTCTTTCCGAGAGAAAGTAAGAAGTGGTTTTTCTTTCCGAGAGAAAGTAAGAAGTGGTTTTTCTTTCTGAGAGAAAGTAAGAAGTGGTTTTTCTTTCTGAGGGAAAGTACGAAGTGGTTTTTCTTTCTGAGAAAAAGTAAGAAGTGGTTTTTCTTTCCGAGAGAAAGTAAGAAGTGGTTTTTCTTTCTGAGAGAAAGTACGAAGTGGTTTTTCTTTCCGACAGAAAGTACGAAGTGGTTTTTCTTTCCGACAGAAAGTACGAAGTGGTTTTTCTTTCTGAGAGAAAGTAAGAAGTGGTTTTTCTTTCCGAGAGAAAGTAAGAAGTGGTTTTTCTTTCCGAGAGAAAGTAAGAAGTGGTTTTTCTTTCTGAGAGAAAGTAAGAAGTGGTTTTTCTTTCTGAGGGAAAGTACGAAGTGGTTTTTCTTTCTGAGAAAAAGTAAGAAGTGGTTTTTCTTTCTGAGAGAAAGTAAGAAGTGGTTTTTCTTTCTGAGAGAAAGTACAAAGTGGTTTTTCTTTCTGAGAGAAAGTAAGAAGTGGTTTTTCTTTCTGAGAGAAAGTAAAGTGGTTTTTCTTTCCGAGAGAAAGTAAGAAGTGGTTTTTCTTTCCGAGAGAAAGTACGAAGTGGTTTTTCTTTCTGAGAGAAAGTACGAAGTGGTTTTTCTTTCTGAGGGAAAGTACGAAGTGGTTTTTCTTTCTGAGAGAAAGTAAGAAGTGGTTTTTCTCTCTGAGAGAAATTAAGAAGTGTTTTTTCTTTCTGAGAGAAAGTACGAAGTGTTTTTTCTTTCTGAGAGAAAGTAAGAAGTGGTTTTTCTTTCTGAGAGAAAGTAAGAAGTGGTTTTTCTTTCCGAGAGAAAATAAGAAGTGGTTTTTCTTTCTGAGAGAAAGTAAGAAGTGGTTTTTCTTTCTGAGGGAAAGTAAGAAGTGGTTTTTCTTTCTGAGAGAAAGTAAGAAGTGGTTTTTCTTTCTGAGAGAAAGTACGAAGTGGTTTTTCTTTCTGAGAGAAAGTACGAAGTGGTTTTTCTTTCTGAGAGAAAGTAAGAAGTGGTTTTTCTTTCCGAGAGAAAGTACGAAGCGGTTTTTCTTTCTGAGAGAAAGTAAGAAGTGGTTTTTCTTTCTGAGAGAAAGTAAGAAGTGTGTGCCCCACACACACACACACACACACACACACACACACACACACACACACACACACACACACACACACACACACAGCACAGCGAGGATGCCAAGCTTGTCCAAAAGTCAGGACAGTCAGCTTTGTGAGAGACGAAAGGTGCGTGCGTGTCTCTGACATGTCTCTTCATTTGGAATGAGGCGAAATCCAGCCTGCGGCAGTGTTCATCCCCGAGCTGAAACCCTCTCTGGAAAAAAGGAAAGATGTTTTCCATCCAGCAGGGAGCTGCTGCTCAGGCTGCTGCTGCTCAGGCTGCTGCTGCTCAGGCTGCTGCTGCTCAGGCTGCTGCTGCTCAGGCTGCTGCTGCTCAGGCTGCTCAGGCTGCTCAGGCTGCTGCTGCTCAGGCTGCTGCTTCTCAGGCTGCTGCTGCTCAGGCTGCTGCTGCTCAGGCTGCTGCTGCTCAGGCTGCTGCTGCTCAGGCTGCTGCTGCTCAGGCTGCTGCTCAGGCTGCTCAGGCTGCTGCTCAGGCTGCTCAGGCTGCTGCTCAGGCTGCTGCTCAGGCTGCTGCTGCTCAGGCTGCTGCTGCTCAGGCTGCTGCTGCTCAGGCTGCTGCTCAGGCTGCTGCTGCTCAGGCTGCTGCTTCTCAGGCTGCTGCTGCTCAGGCTGCTGCTGCTCAGGCTGCTGCTTCTCAGGCTGCTGCTCAGGCTGCTGCTGCTCAGGCTGCTGCTGCTCAGGCTGCTGCTGCTCAGGCTGCTTCTCAGGCTGCTGCTGCTCAGGCTGCTGCTCAGGCTGCTGCTGCTCAGGCTGCTGCTTCTCAGGCTGCTGCTGCTCAGGCTGCTGCTTCTCAGGCTGCTGCTGCTCAGGCTGCTGCTCAGGCTGCTCAGGCTGCTGCTCAGGCTGCTTCTCAGGCTGCTGCTGCTCAGGCTGCTGCTGCTCAGGCTGCTGCTGCTCAGGCTGCTGCTCAGGCTGCTGCTCAGGCTGCTGCTGCTCAGGCTGCTGCTTCTCAGGCTGCTGCTGCTCAGGCTGCTGCTGCTCAGGCTGCTTCTCAGGCTGCTGCTGCTCAGGCTGCTGCTGCTCAGGCTGCTGCTGCATGTGTTTACAATATGTCTCCGGTGCGAGCACACAGGACGACATGCGTAAAGTCAGCCGTGTGTGTGTGTGTGTGTGTGTGTGTGTGTGTGTGTGTGTGTGTGTGTGTGTGTGTGTGTGTGTGTGTGTGAAAGAGGGTTTTGTTTGACGGTTTTCCTCTGCGTTACACAACGTGCAGAAAACATGTTGAATGTTCCAGTTCTGGTTGCGGACTGAAAAGACGACGCGGCTGCCAAACGGTTTCTGTCCTAATGTGGAACAACTCGTCCTGATGGCGCTGACGTCACAGACCTGGCGGATTGATGGGGGAGAGGGGGTTCGAACCCCTGTGTGTGTGTGTGTGCAGGAGTCCTCTCAGGCCTCTGGTCCCGATGACGCGGTGACGTGTTATCTCTGCGACAGAAACGCGCCGGCCGGAGCCGTCTGACCGTCTTGAGGTCCTTCACCCCTTGTTTTAAATGGGCTCTGTGCAGAACCGGAGTCCACTGACTCCGGTTTCTACTGCAGCGGCCAGACCCGTTTCCTGTTTGTTGGCGTGTGCTACTGACAATGGCATGTTTTTGGCGCTGCCTGCAGGATTTAGCACGGATAAACGCCAACGACACACACAGAATAGTCCACACACTTTCACCTGCACCTCCCACATATCAAGTTACGTCCACAATCGTGAGGATGAGGACGGACGGACGGACGGACTCTTGCAGGCATCGCCAAAACTATGCCATTGTCAATAGCGCGCGCCAACAAACAGGAAACGGGTATGGCCGCCGCAGTAGAAACCGGAAGTCAGTGGACTCCAGTTACGCACAGAGCCGAGCAGGCAGCGTGCACGGCGTCGCTGGACGCGTCCAGTCTAAGTAAGTAACGGAAAGCCAGCGAGGCCTTTTCACATCGCACGGCTTCACGTGTTGACGCTGTCGACAAAACGCTGATGTGTTGAGCTTTTGGCATTGCCAGAGACATATTAACCACTACCTAATCTTTACCCTCCTCTTCACCTTAACCCACCACCTAACATTACCCAGGATGTACCCTTAGCCCTAAACTTCACCACTGGCCCACTCAGCTGACCTCAACACCTAGCTAGTCTGTGGTCCATTACTATGAATGTATCCGGGTGGACATCTAACCCTGGAGTCTATGGATCCGTAGGCCCAGCGCCAGTATACGATAGACCGGGATTAGCATGCGTTTCCCCAAACATCCCCCCTGTTTTCTGGGGCTGTCTGGTGCAGCGAGTCTCCAGTCTGCAGCGCTCCGTAAGAGCATCGACTTGGCGTCAGGACGCGTGTCAGGTGTTGGTTTTGGTGAATTCCCGTGACAGCGATCCTGACACTGGATGAAACCAAGCTTGGAAATGCTGGCCTCCCTGGCTGTGGGAATTGGATGGGTGTGTTTCAGAGGCACAAGGCTATCAAACTTAAACCCGGCACGGCATTTTTTAAGGCTTTCGACATCAGAAATCTGCATGTAGTCGAGCTCTGCTCTACTTGTGACACCTCAACCTGGCTGCTACACCTGTCATTTTTCGACATCCACCTTCCCACAATTCTCTGCAACATTTCTTAGCCTGCTTTGATTTAAACAAATAGCGATCACCACTACACTTAGAAACCTCTCTTGTCAGTGGATGGGCCGTCTCAGCACATTTGTGTCGTAAATCTCGAAGATTATAGCTGGTTTATTTACAATTCAAAACAATTAAAAAGCCGAGTGCAAGACAAACCTGTTAAATGCACATTTATATATTAAGAAGACACTTTTATTCAAAGCAAGTTACAAAAGCAATCGGCAGATAAATCTGAGTGTTACCCACCAGCATCATAGTGATGTCATAGTAGTACTACATTAACTAATAATACCTTTGCAACACATCAAAGAAGGATGAATCAGGATACAGCGGTTATTGACAGATACGTTTCATCCTTACCTGGGCTACTGAGCATGCTTCAAGACACGTTTGCAACATAGTAGCTATACTGTATGAAGTAGCAGTATTACGTTGCTACATAGTAATCAGCTCATTGCCAAGAGTATTTGTCATGTTAAGTTCATTTAGTGTCAAGAGGTGGTGAATAGGAAAATGAAAATGCAAAGTAGATTTAAAATGACACATGTCAGTATAGCAGACACGCCGTCATCACAGGAGCATGGATGTCCGGCAGGCGGGAGGACACCGCCGTAGACGGTGATAGTCATGATGCCGGAGTAATGAAGGACACCGTGGTAACGGCTAAAATAAAGCTCAGATGAGCGAGAGGCAGGTGTAATGCAGGAACGTGGCCTATAACCGAGTCACAGCAGCAGATTTAATCTCTTCCCCTTTGCTTCTCGTTTATCACTGGGAGGAAAAGGCCAAAGAAATGTTTTCAGGCAGCGATTCAAGCAGGGTGGGAAAGCTCCCTGAGGCCGCTCGCCAAATGCTTGTTAACTTTGGCTGCAGTGTGTAAGTGTATCTCATCACCAGCGTGGCAGGTAATTCACCCCATGCTTCAAGTCATTTTCTGGTAAAATAGTATTTCATGTATTCGTTTCCTGCATGGAAATGAGGACGAGTGGCATAAAGATGTAAATGTTGAAGTGGAAGCCATCTTGGACTTCTTCTCCCCTTCTGCATGTGTTTCTTAGCGGTCCTGTCGGAGTTGTGTGTGTGTTTGTGTTGTGTGTTGCTAATCTGAACTGCAGACGGGACTCTCAGGAGCACCGTAAAGTGTTTCTGACTGTGGGGCTCGGGGGCTTGGTGGAGGTCTTTGGGTGGTGGTCTGGAGGAGAAGCACCTGGCAAATTATGAAGGTTATCTGGCGTGGACATGGAGTAATTTCACCATGAGTCATCTGCTGCACGTTCCGATCCCTCATCACCTCCAGTATGTTCTGCACACTGGGCCGTGCCCAGGGAATGGAGCGAAGGTTTGGTGCCCAGAAAGCTGGAACAGGCCAACCTCCCAGTGGCTGCTGGGAACACATAAAAAAGTCGATTCAGTCTGTTTAAAAATAGCAGGGAAGAAGGTTGTGTTCCTACGAAGAATGTCTATCTACTCTAAAGCTTGTGCATATGGCTCTGCTGAATTTACATTTACTGGGTAGGAGAACAAAACGCTCACGTTGGGGTTTTTTCCATCGAATTTCAACTGTGGACACTAACAGCACATTCCTGCGGCGGGCTTTAACCCTTTCAGACCAGCACGCTCACTGGGAACACGTTACAGTGTACAAGCAAATAGCAAGGGCTGCTGCCGCCTCTGATAGCGACTGGACCTGACCCGGTGGACCTGGGAAGGACCTGAACTGTGTAAAGGAAGTTGATGACCTGGGAGAGATCACCGCGGCCCAGCCACGGACACACACGTCTGAAGTCAACTCAACACATACCAACACAATTAACAGTGCTGCAGCTGACCAACGGGCCGTGCCGGTGAACACGTCAGTGTTGAGTGTGTGTGTGGGTGGGTGTGTGTGTGTGTTATGCTAGTGTGGGTGTGGGTGTGTGTGTGTGGGTGTGTGTGTGTGTGTTATGCTAGTGTGGGTGTGTGTGTGTGTGTGTGGGTGTGTGTGTGTGTGTTATGCTAGCTGATGCTCGGATTGCGCCGCTCTGCCGACAGCTTCCCTAACCAGCTGTGAAGCGCCAGCAGTCATGTTGTACAGATCACAATCACAAGCAGTTGTGTGCACATCAGGACCTGTGCTGCACATGGACGTGGATAACATACGTGTGCTGTTCTCTGTTACAGATCTGCATCGGGAGAGTAGAAAAGGATTTTGGTACCAAGCTCTCGCTTATCACTGTTCAACCTCGGGGCCTTTTGGCCACAAAATGTCTGATTTGAGTTGGGCGCTGGGGGCGTTTTGGCGGTTAGTGGTGGTGGTGGTGGTGGTGGGGGGGGGGGGGGCTGCCAGCCATCCATCCCCTGTAACTAAATGAATAGTGGTCTTTATTCGGTTGTGTCCAGCGCCTTGTTCCCTGACCGAGCTCCACTTGTTGTTCACTCCCATTTACATACTGGAGCGCACAGAGAAAGGAGAGATGGCAGACATGTGACTTGACAAAGGAACGAGTTTTTCCTTTAATGTCACCAACTGCATGAATTTTAGCTGCAGAGACGACAGAGTGCAGCAGCTTAATCGACTTCTGTTCTCTCCCGAGTTGTTGTTGTCGTATTTCAATATTCATGAGCGCTGATTAGGGCCGTGCCACCCGCAGGCCGGCCGCTTCAGCGTGCCACCAAACGCCGAGCCGAAGAAGGAAGTTACTGTTGATGAAAAGTTTACCGCCTTCATTTGACCTCACGCTCTCTCACTCTCGTTTTCACCTCCCCCTCTCCCCTTTTCTCCTCCCCCTCTTCCCTTTTCGCCTCTCCCTCTTCCCTTTTCTGCTCTCCCTCTATCTCTCCAATCTCTCTGTTCTGTCGTATGCTGTGTTTGATTGGAGACCCGCCCAGTGAATCTCCTGACTCGCCGGCTGCTTCAAACACCGTCTAAACTTATTCAAATGGGACACCTTTTTGTTTTGGGGAGGTGAAGTGAGACCACAGCAGGAGAGCCCGGCACCCTTTACCGACCCAGTCAGCACGTGCTCTCATCTAAAGCCGCTTGGTCTCGGCGAATAGCTGAGGAGGTCAGCAGGCCCAGCTGCCATCAGCCAGGACCCGCTAGGAGTCCTGTGTCCGCCTGCACATGTGGCTGCTTTGGGACGCAGTACTCATAGCATAGTACCACGGATTGTTGTGTGCTGCGGTAGTGCAGTATACATGGGGTGTTATGTGCACCATGCTTGTTGATATATTTTGTTCTTATCTCTATTTCTATTATTTTATCTTTTATTTCTATTTGTTTCTGTTTTTCTTGTTTCTGTTTGTTTCTATTTTCTTGATCTCGTGTAAGTTTTTAGTTTTTTCTTAGTAGAGCGCGAGTGTCTGTAATAGAACCCAGTTCCCCTCGTGGATGAATGAAGTATTCTGATTCTGATTACTGTATGTAGTAGTTGTAGTAGTGGTAGTAGTAGCAGTAGTGCTACATTTGCTACATTATAGTTGTACTAGAAAAAGTTGCAGTAGTAGCACACTTGCTAAATAGTAATAATTGTACTAGTACTGTATAAAATATTAGTTTTGGTACTTTGCTACGTAGTAATCTTATCACTGTAGTACCATATCAAGAAGTATTGGTAGTGGCTTTGCTACATTGGAATCATAATGTAGTAGTGCTACATAAAGTTATGCTAGTAGTATATTTCCTACATAATAATGCTATCATAGTAGTACTATATGAAGTAATAATAGTATGATTGTTGATGTCATAGTCAGGAGTATGTGTCAGGCTGAGTATGATGAGTGTAAGTGCGTCTCAGAGCATCGAGAGGCGGTGAACAGGACAAGAGTAGATTTAAATCACCACTTTTCAGTAAAACAGACAAATCCTCATCACAAGAACATAAAACATCAAGTGCAGGTACGAGGAGGACACCATCGACGACACTGATAATAACGATAACCGCCATTTAGACTTTCTGTACGAGTCCGAGTCTCCAGAAAATTATACGCCTTGTGAACTGTAAGATTTAGCCGACCTTTCGGACCGACGAGTTATTCTCTTTGCCCTGCACAGAATACAGGTATGTCCTTTCACCTGTGAATTTCAAGCCATGTGTTTGAGATGGAGGGCTGGAGTATTTGTCTTCTGCAGCCCTGACAGTGCGTATTCAGCCCTGACAATGCCATGTGTAGTCTGCAGCAGAGCAGCCAGCGGCAACACCTGTAGAATGTGTGCTGCAGTTCAGCTTGGCGAGGGTGCTGACATGAGATGCGACAAACTGCAAAATAATTTGGAATCATTGAGACCAATAATGCGGATTAATACTCAGGATCCTGATATTAGTACAATATGAATATGATATGAGATCGGATGATCCACTGTGGCGACCCCTAACGGGAGCAGCCGAAAGTAGTAGTAGTAGATGAATATGATATGAGATAGTTTAGATAAACATTTTGTTTAGAGACTCGACTGTGTTTTCTTGGCTGTTGTCAAAGTGTCCATGAGCAAGACACTGAGATGATATGAGACATGCTGCAGCTAACCGGCTCCCTTCATCATTAAAAATGATCATAATAATCATAATAAATGCAACTGATTTATAGCGACTACTCAAAGACGCATTACATTAGCCCTGTCACGAGATCCGGTTGTCACTACAGTAGTCTCGTGGCCAGGAGAAATCAGGAAGGATAACCATATTACCATGACATGTTGGAAAAATACACAGACACTCAAATTCATCTTTCACTTTGTTTACTTAGCATTTTGTCTCTTTTTGGCAAATGAATTACACTCAAAATGCGAGTGCAGGGAGGTGGAGAGTCTGTAACCCTAACTGTACAAAAGTGTACACAAAGAACAATTCACTTAATGGATAGAGAGAAGGCAACCAGATGAACTGATGAACCGAAGCTCCACAAGGCCTCACATCTGCATCCACACAACGCCACCTGAAACTAAACCACTTGCAGGGAGCAGGACGGAAGGCCTGTGTTTCAGACCACAGGTTGCAACTCAACACTCGGACATACTGGGATGTAAAGTCCACTGACCAGGTCCTAGACTGATGAAAAGTTAGCTAGTTCGTAATGGGTAATGGGTTTGGGTTTGCTTTTCGTTGGTACCCAGCACCTGATAAACATGCCTTTTCACACAATTTCCATTCACTTCCACACTACGTTACTGGACCCAGCACTTCACTTATAACTCCATTCAGCCATTTCTCCCCTCCCCTGTCATTCTTTACTAACACCCGTTGACCAACCATGAAAGACCTGACACGAGGAAGATTTGGTTCTGTTTCAGTTTGCATTCTCTGAGAGAACTGAGGTTTGATAAGGGACAACCTGGCTCGGACCTGTCTTCTCAGAAATAACTCAGCTGGAGTCTTCCCGGTCTTAGTATGGGGTGTGTTTCTATAACCAAACAAAAAAATTGGCCGCACAGTGTTCAAGCGTCATACCACCAATGGCTCTATTCTTGGCTAATGGTTTCTTAAGATTTTGCACCAACCTTTCAGCTAAGCCATTACTGGCAGGATGGTACAAGGGTGATTTGATGTGTTTTACCCCATTTTTGGTCAGAAGGGACTCAAATTCTTGTGATATGAACTGAGGTCCATTATCTGATACTACTTCTTTGGGTAAACCATAAGCAGCAAACAAATTTCTCAGTGCCTCAATTGTTTTAGCTGAGGAGGTAGTGTGCATGTGAATGATTTCTGGCCATCTAGCATAAGCATCCATCACTACCAAGAGCATCTGCTTGTTGTCCTTGGCAAAATCAAGTTGTACTCTCTCCCATGGACATGCAGCCCATTTCCATGTATGTACTGGTGCAGTAAGAGACATACCAAGCCCACAAGGTGAAGCATCACAGGCCAAAATGATGGGTAACTCAGGGTCATAATGCACTAACACTTGGTCTGACTGTAACCATTTCTTAGCATTATGAAATGCACTCTGGCATTTCTCAGACCAATCCCACTTTGCATCTTTGTGCAGCAATGCTGTCATCGGGGGAATCAAGGTAGATAGGCTGGGGTTAAACTTCCCGTAGTAGTTTAACAGAGCTAAGAATGACCTGAGTTCGTTTACATTTTTCAGAACTGCAGCCTTTTGAATAGCGTCTGTCTTTTCTTTCATTGGGTGGATGCCCATGGCATCTATGACATGCCCTAATTATGACATACTACTCTGCATGAATTCACACTTATCCCGTTTTACCCTGAGATTGTGGGTTTTAACCTCCTAAGAACTTCTTCTAAATTACACAGGTGACTCTCTGTATCCCTCCCAGTTATCAGAATATCATCTAACTAACAGATGACACCATCCTTGCCCTGAAGGACCTGAGCCATGATCTTTTGAAAAATTGCAGGTGCACTGGCAACACCATCTGGCAACCTATTGTAATAACACAACCCTTTGTGCGTACTAATAGATAGTGTTTGGAGCTTTCCTCTAACTGCACTTGTTGATATGCCTGTGACAAGTCTAGTTTAGAAAACTTCTGACCTCCTGACAACTTGACAAACAAATCTTGAGTTCTGGGTAATGGATATTGTTCCACATTCAACCATGGATTTATAGTGACTTTGTCGTCGCCACATATTCGTACACTGTCATCCTTTTTGGTATGCATACTATGGGAGCAGCCCATTCACGGTAGTTAGTAGGTGAAATCACTCCCTCTGCTTCCAATTTCGCCAGTTCTTTCTCAACAGCTTCTCTAAGTGCATAAGGCACGTTTCTTGGCTTGCAGAACTTGAGCACAGCGTCTGCAGCTACATGTAGCTTAGCTTCAATGCCTTTAAGCTTCCGTAGCTCTGATTTGAACACTGACGCGTGTCTGATGCATGTCTAATGTTGTGGATTTTCCTTTATCCTTTTAATGGGCTCTTGCCCCAGCAACCTCTGGGGAGAATACTCATCGGACAAATATTAAAGCAAACAGAGAATCTTTAATGCATCTGCAGATGGAGAGACATAAGGCCACACAGAGGTTCGTCTGTGAGGATATGCTCTGCCCCTGAGCTGGAGATAGTGGTTTTTTATAGAACAGTCCGTCGCGTCATACACTATGTTTCCTGCATCAACTAAGGTGTAATCTTACAAAGGAATGCAGGAAACATCTACGTTAATCACGTTCTGTGCCTCGTGAGTGTCTGTTAGTTTGTTGCACTTGTCTTTTGCTGTACCAGGCCATTCCAGGGATGCGGCAACGGGGAGGCAAGCATAATAACAGTTGCTATGTGGCCCATGGAAGGTACGCATGAGAACAATGGGTATGTGTGTCTGCAGTGAGTGAGAAGTTTCACAAAGACAGAGAAGTGGAAAACTACAGAGTACATACGGAGTGCATATGGAGTACATTTTGTACTCCACACTAGCACACACACAGTTTCTAGAGCCACTATACTGACTCTTGACCAATTTAGGTTTAACTGGCTGATCCAGTCTCTACCCATCAATGCGGGACCCATTCCTTTCACTACTGGCAGATCTAGCTTTTTAGTGACTTCCTTGCATTTCACGCTTGCTGTGAATTTGCCTTTTAACTGCAATGCCTCTTGGCTGTACGTTTTCAGCACACAATTGGCTGGGCTAAGTTTCACTGACTTAAACCTGTGTTTGTACAGACTTTCAGATATGACAGGGACAGCTGCGCCATTGTCTGACTCAATTTTTACCCTGGCACCATTTACCCTGACGTAGACATATACGATTTCACAACATCACCTGTACCCGCATCCATTGCAAAAAGTTCAGCCCCGCCACGGTCCACAGTCTGACCAGTGTCAATGTCCTGCACAGCATCAGCCATGCACCTTGACGGCACCCGACTGTCTCCTCTCTCGAACTGGGGATCGTTGCAAACTCCATCTGGCCGACGTTGGCGAGCGTTGCAATACTCACTGTGCTGGAGAGCACTGAAATCGTGGTTTGCCTCATGCTTGAGAACGTTGGAACCTCTGCATGGTTCGCGTTTGAGAGCGTTGCAACATCCACTCTGTGCAGCTTCCAAATGCATCGCCCCTTTGGTTGGCTTGTCACTGACTCCTTCCTTGCGTGAACGGCATGCTTTTGCGATGTGTCCTTTTTTCTTACACTCGCGGCCATCCACGTCCTTGAATCTACACTCATTTGGTCTGTGGTCCTTTCCATTGCAACGATAACATTGCTTTCCATTCCCTATAACCTCTCTATGCTTTGCATTGGCTTTCTTGTCGACCACATTCGCCTTATACGTTTTCTGTGAGAACTGTTTCCCGCTGCCCTTTGTTACTTCACATGCAAGCCCCATTTCGACTGCAAGTGGCAGCGTTAAGTCTTTAGTGTGAGCTGCGTTGAGCGACCGATCTCTCAACCCAACGCTCTTAACTCCACACTGACAAACCTATCACGCAGTGCCGCATCTGCAAACGTCCCAAGCTTGCATGTAGCTGCCAACTTTCTCAAACTTGCAGTGTACTCTCTTGTGGACTCACTTTCCAGTTGATTCCTTCCGTGACACTTGCATCTTTCGGCGGTAAAGTTGGTGTTGGGAACATGGTGCTTTTGTAACAGTTGCACCAACTGCTGGTAGGTTTTTTCAGAGGGCTTAGCTGGCGCACACAGGTCCATAAGTAAGCTATGTGACCTCTTGCCTACCACTGGAAGAAACACCGACTTAGTTTTCTCGTCTTCTGTTCCCAGGCCATTAGCTGCAAAGTATTGCTCTAGTCTCTCACGAAAGCTATCAAAACTTTCTCCACTTTCTTCGAAGTGGAAGTCTTCTGGCTTTCCGAATGCCATGTTCTGTTCGACGGTCCTTCCACTCACCCAACTTCTCAGGCGGCCTTCAGCCGCCTCGTCGCATTTGCTTGGCATGCTGACTCTGCGTCTTCCAGCTCAGCCTATCCGCCCCCGTCACCAAACTGTGGCGTACTAGCGCAACACAATATGTTCCCCAGGTTAGAGTAACTACCGGGAAGCTCCACACGGCAGACTCACGAAAACTCAACACGATCACGCAGTTCTGTCTGTCCTGCAGAGCTAGAGCGCTCCGTTAGAGGCGCGTGCTTCACATTTCTCTCTCACATATCAACCAGGGAGGCAGGGAGCCCCGGGAGCCCCACCCATCAACCAGGGAGGCAGGGAGCCCCGGGAGCCCCACCCATCAACCAGGGAGACAGGGAGGGAGCCCCGGGAGCCCCACCCATCAACCAGGGAGCCCCGGGAGTCCCACCCATCAACCAGGGAGGCAGGGAGCCCCGGGAGCCCCACCCATTAACCAGGGAGGCAGGGAGCCCCGGGAGCCCCACCCATCAACCAGGGAGGCAGGGAGCCCCGGGAGCCCCACCCATCAACCAGGGAGCCCCCCCCACCCATCAACCAGGGAGGTAGGGAGCCCCGGGAGCCCCACCCATCAACCAGGGAGGCAGGGAGCCCCGGAAGCCCCACCCATCAACCAGGGAGGCAGGGAGCCCCGGGAGCCCCACCCATCAACCAGGGAGGCAAGGAGCCCCGGGAGCCCCACCCATCAACCAGGGAGGCAGGGAGCCCCGGGAGCCCCACCCATCAACCAGGGAGGTAGGGAGCCCCGGGAGCCCCACCCATCAACCAGGGAGGCAGGGAGCCCCGGGAGCCCCACCCATCAACCAGGGAGGCAGGGAGCCCCGGGAGCCCCACCCATCAACCAGGGAGCCCCCCCCACCCATCAACCAGGGAGGCAGGGAGCCCCGGGAGCCCCACCCATCAACCAGGGAGGCAGGGAGCCCCGGGAGCCCCACCCATCAACCAGGGAGGCAGGGAGCCCCGGGAGCCCCACCCATCCACCAGGGAGCCCCGGGAGCCCCACCCCATCACTGGTGTACATTCAAATGAACTTTTCTGTGTTGAGAACACCACTGGATAGGCTCCCGCATCCCCGCCACCCTGAGAGCAGGACCAGCGGTGTGGATAGTGGGTGGATGACCGGCTCATGTTTTCCTCTTTCCATTTGTCATGGCGTGGTCTCGCATGGCAGGAGCAGCCACGCACGGGGTCTTACTAGTAGTTTACATTCGTCACCCCTCCCGGAAGCGCGCCCTCGCGCGTTGTTATTCCCGCGCTCCGAAGAGACTTCTGAGGATCTGCACACTTCCGGATCCCACCGCTGCCATCAATGTAACCGGTTATTTTCTTGCCCGGTGCGGGATTCGATACGAGGTGTACTGCACCACAAGGCGACGTCACTAACCGCTCGGCTAAAGGGTCAGACCTTATTAGTAGTTTAAGTTATATAACTTAGAGCAAAGGGGAAAGAAAAAAAGGTCCATATAATTCCGTTCAGTTTATAAAGTAAACATACTCCACTTTGGGATTTCCCGGTAATCGCCACCAGTTCGATTCAGTTCAGTTCACTCAACAAAACGGGTCCACTTCGGGATTTCCTGATCACCCAACAAACAAAACTGGAAACAAGGACGTATACCCAGCCGCAGTTCAGTTCCGCTGCCTGGAAATCAGGAAACCCTCAAAGCTTCAGTCAAGAGGAGGAAAAACAAAACAAAACAAAAGACAAATGGCTGCCGCGGAGAGCGCTTATTAAACTGCTGTCGACGGTTCCTTGACGTGACGAGAGGAGGTGATTTTTCACAGGGACACATGCGGATGTGTAAGAAACGTGGACTCAACAGCGCGCCGAGGCCGGGTAGGCCGGGTAGGCCGAGGCCCGGGTAGGCCGAGGCCCGGGTAGGCCCGGGTAGGCCCGGGTAGGCCGGCGAGGTGGAGGTCTGACTTCTCCCTGCTCTCTTACCCGCTGGCGTCGGTCGCCATATTGATTTGTACGAGTCATGGTAAAGGAACAGGAGGGGCCGGAACAGGAGCCGGAACAGGAGCCGGAACACGAGGGGCCGGAACAGGAGGGGCCGGAACAGGAGCCGTACAGCTGGTTGGCAGGACTGGCCGGCGGGGGTGCGGAGGTGAGTGGAAATGGCCTGATAGCCGGGAAACTTCTTATGACTTATAACAGCTTAAGTTGGGCGGTCGCCTCACTAGCTAGTTACGGCGTCACGTCCAGTGTCTGTGGGGTGTGTGTGTGTGTGTGTGTGTGTGTGTGTGTGTGTGTGTGTGTGGGTGGTGGTGGTGGGGTGGGGTGGGGTGGAGAGCAGAAAGAAACGGGAATGATTGAAGAGGCGCTGGAGTATTTGCACGGTATTATCATATGTGTATTATTAGCATAGTGGAACGTGCATGGATAAGTAGACCCGTTGGTCCTGGACTAACGGGTCGGACGGACCCTTTAGTCGACTGGTTAACGTTGTCGCTTGCGGAGCGGGAGACACGGGGTCGCGTCCCGGCTGTGGTGACGGTTCCCGTGCTGCCTCCTGAATTCTCTACGATATCAATACGTAACTCTTCCGGGTTTTTCGCGGTCTATTCCGTTGCCTACCAACACGGGGATCTCCGGTTCGAGGCCCCATATTATTTCCTGCACTAGCGCCTCCTCTGGTCGGTCGGGGTGCCTGTTCGGGGAACTGGGGGGAATAGCATGATCCTCCCACGTGCTACGTCCCCCTGGTGAAACTCCTCACTGTCAGGGGAAAACAAGCGGCTGGTGACGCCACATGTATGGGAGGAGGCATGTGGTAGTCTGCGGCCCTCCTGGATCAGCAGAGGGGGTGGAGCAGAGACCCGGACGGCTCGGGAGAGTGGGGTAACTGGCAATTGGGGAGAAAAACGGCGAAAAGTCTAAAAAAAGAAAAAAAAGTTTTTTGTTTTTTTATAATGTCACGGTTCTCAATACCGGTATATCGTGACACCTTTACATTAACTTTACATAAGTAAATGAACATAAAAGCAACACACCAAAAGCATAAAGCACACAAGATTAATCACACATTCAAAGCTGTTCTGCAAAGGTGAGTTTTGATTACTGATGAGAACATGGACAGATCGGTGCAGCCGCTGTTGTGTTTGGAGAGAGAGAGTTCCAGGGGCAGGGGGCAGCTATGGAGGAGGTTCTGTCACCCCAGCTGTTGTGCATGGTCCTGTGTGCTGGAGACAGGAGGTTGGCATCGGAGGAGCAAAGGCGGCAGGAAGGAGTATGGTAGTGGAGCACGTCAGTGAGGTAGGAGGGGGCTTGGTTATGGAGGGTTTCGAATTGGTTCTGTTGTGGGACAGGGAGCCAGTGGAGGTTCTGGAGGACAGAGGCGGTTTGGTCAAGGGAGTGGGTGAGCAGGCAAGCAGCAAAGTTCTGGATGTACTGGATTTTGGATGATGAGCCATAGAGAATGATGTTGCAGTAGTTAATTTTGGATGTGATGAAGGCATGGATCACGGTTTGAGCAGCAAAGAAGGGGAGGGATGGGAGGAGACAAGCTGTGTTTTATGTGGAAAAAGGCAGTTCTGGTGATTTGATTAACGTGTCTGTGAATGTTCTCATTCATCCAGGTCATAGTTATCCAAAGGAATTGAATCAAGTGCAACTGGACTTGGTTATATATCCGTGAAGATGTTTCGCCTCTTATCCAAGAGGCTTCATCATGATTAACATGTTGTTCAAAGGAGAGGTTGCTGTCAAAAATAATTCCGAGGTTGCTGATGTGTTGGGAGGGAGACAGAGTCGAGTTATCAATGGTGAGGCAGAAGTTGTGAATGGGTTTGGTAAATGATTTGTGACCAATGATGGTGATGTCATATTTATCACAATTTAGTTTGAGGAAGTTGCCTTGCATCCATGATTTAATCTCATCGAGGCAGTTGGTGAGAGTGGAGTGAGTTGCAGTGATGGTGGATTTAGTGGAGATGTAGAGCTGGACGTCATCGGCATGGCAGTGGAAGTGGAGACCATGACGACATATGATGTTACCAAGGGGGAGCATATAAAGGATAAACAGGATAGGACCAAGCACCAAACCCTGGGGGACGCCTTGGGACAGAGGAATGATGAAGGAGGTGCAGTTGATTATGCTGAACAGTTGTCTGTTTGTGAGATATGACTTTAGCCAGGAGAGGGCAGTACTGGAGATGATGAGGGAGGATTCAAGGCAGGAGAGAAGAATGGTGTGGTTGATGGTGTCAAAAGCTGCAGTGAGGTCAAGGAGGATGAGAACGCTGAGGTGACCAGAGTCTGAGGAGAGGAGGAGGTTGTTGGTGACTTTAATGAGGGCTGTTTCTGTGCTGTGAGCGGAAACCAGATTGAAATAGTTCAAACAGGTCATGCGAGATGAGGTGAGCTTTGAGTTGGGAGGCAACAACACGTTCCAGTATTTTTGACATAAAGGACATATTGGTATGGGCCGGAAATTGCTTATGATATCGGGATTGAGTCTGGGTTTTTTGAGGAGTAGGGTGACAGCAGCCCGTTTACTTGTATGGGGGACTGAACAAGAGCTGCAGGAGGAGTTAATGATTTCTGTGACGAGTGAGAAGATAGCTGGGAGACAGTCCTTAACAAGATTGGATGGGATGGGATCCAGAAAACAAGAGGAGCTTCTCATTCCTACCGTAAGGTTGGACAGCTGCATTTGTGACACGGGAGAAGTTTGACAGAGGCTGAGTGGTAAAGGGGTCAATCACGTGTGGAGGACAGAACAGCATGCTGCAAATTAGCAGCAAGTATGCAACTACCTAGCATGTTCAGGTGAGGACTGTCTCTTCTCTACAGAGAGGGGCGCTCCCAGAACAAGTCAAAGTTGTGAGTAAAACCAAGTTTGTGCGCTATACTCATGGACTGGAGCCAGGTATGAAGGATGAGAATTCTGCTAAAATGCCCCACACCACGACCCAGTGTGGGAATTGAGCCAGAAATAAAAGCATTTCTTTTCACAACTGTTGAGGAGATTAAAAAGATGGATAGAATCGTCTTTTGTCAGCTCGAACTGCTGATGGGCAGGGTCATTGGAGCTGACATGGGCTATTAGTTTCATAATTGTCGGAAATGAATCCGACAGTTCTGGAGTTCCTCTAGGAAGTTAGGTGTAGTGGCTCCAGAAAATCAGCGCATGACCGCATTTATGGAACGGATGTTTTGTAATTAGTTTATTGAGTCCCTGATGATCAAGGTAGTGGGTGGGGGGGACTGATTGACAGTGCTGTCAGGGACAGTCTTTGGAGGGGATGAATGTTGTTGGTCTGAGGAAGGTGGGTCGGCCACCACAGCAGCAGGAGTAGTCCCAGCTGAAGCAGGGACCAGTTCCATGTGGGAAAGGGCAACATTGGCCACTGGAACAGCATTGGCCACAGGGGCATCAACAGGGTGGGCCATCACATCAGCAGGTAGCATGGTAAAACGACATGAGGAGTTTATGGGTTTAAATATGATTACAGTTATACAAAAAACAAAGTTTGGCCAAATTTTAATTAAGCGTAGGATGAGATGCGATTAAAGCAAAATTAGAATTAGATAAAGTTGTCTGTGAATGTTCTCATTCATCCAGGTCATGGTTCTCCAAAGGAGTTGAATCAAGTGCAACTGGACTTGGTATATATCCGTGAAGACGTTTCGCCTCTCATCCAAGAGGCTTCCTCAGTTTGTGCCTTTCTGACTAGACCAAGCTAGTCTGACTGGCTGGTGATGAGACTCAGAATTTATCCTCTAGGAGTCGTTGTCAGAGCTATAGATGTCCATGGCTCTTTGTGTCCCGATGTTTACCAACGCCCGTCGCTAACAGAGCCATAGATATGAGTGGCTCTTTTGTGTACCGATGTTTGGCCGCGCCCGCCGCCATCGGAGCTATTGATTTGCATTTGTTTAGCAGCGACGGTGGTTGGGGGTGTTAGTTTCCACTTCATTATTCAGTGGTCATGAGAGTCGTTGGAGCCGTTAGTGAGCGACTGTTGTTCTTGGAGGCTAGGCTTCTTGAGTCTCCTGGGTAGAGATGAAAGGACGGCATTGTAAGTGGGAGATAGGTGGTGTTGCAGACCTCCTCCTCTGTTGAGGGATGGTTTTTCCAGTTTCGCATAGATGGCTTCCTTCACCCCTCTTTCAAACCATCTATCTTCTCTGTCCAAAATGTGTACGTTGCTGTCCTCGAAGGAGTGTGTCTTCTCCTTTAGGTGTAGATAGACTGCTGAGTCTTGTCCTGAGGAGTTTGGCCTTCTGTGTTGGGCCATCCGTTTGTGTAGTGGTTGTTTGGTTTCTCCTATGTATAGGTCAGTGCAATCCTCATTGCATTGTACGGCATACACCAGACTGCTTTTCCAGGTGTGTGGTACACGGTCTTTGGGATGAACCAGTTGCATTACTATTAGATCAAATTAAGATAAGAAAATATTTATTAAACTCTGTAGGGAAATTGAATGCCAGTTTGCCAACATGTCTCTCTTTGTGTCTTTATTAATATTTCAGACCCATCGGCTCATTTCAGTTAACAGGCTGCTGACAGTCGAGACGGTGAAATATTTCAAAGTAAACATGACCGACACTGTGACAGACCAAGTAAAATATAAAAACAGATGTCTGGGTTTGGTTCACTGCCAATCTTAAAAATATACAGTTTCGATGGGAACCTATGAAACACTTTCAGGAATGTACCCTAATAACTTTTTCCTTCAAATCTTTTGACTTGATTATCCGGGCATGTTGGCGCTGACCTTTGACCTCTCCTCTATTAGTTCACTTTTCCTTTTGGTGATGCAGGAATAGAAGCTTTTTGGCTTGCTGGTAACCATTTTAACAGCGAAATACCTAAAATGTTTATTTGAATATCAAGATGGATTACACTTTTAAGAAGTTAACCAGTATCAAAATGCAATTCCGATGCCTTTATGTAACAAGTCGTTAACCCCAAAACAACATTTTTGGGTTTGTTCCACTCAGAGGACGAGTTCAGATCCCAAATAAGACAGGTAGGTCCCAGTCTTATTTGGGATCTGTATATACACTACCGTTCAAAAGTTTGGGATCACCCAAACAATTTTGTGTTTTCCATGAAAAGTCACACTTATTCACCACCATATGTTGTGAAATGAATAGAAAATAGAGTCAAGACATTGACAAGGTTAGAAATAATGATTTGTATTTGAAATAAGATTTTTTTTACATCAGACTTTGCTTTCGTCAAAGAATCCTCCATTTGCAGCAATTACAGCATTGCAGACCTTTGGCATTCTAGCTGTTAATTTGTTGAGGTAATCTGGAGAAATTGCACCCCACGCTTCCAGAAGCAGCTCCCACAAGTTGGATTGGTTGGATGGGCACTTCTTGCGTACCATACGGTCAAGCTGCTCCCACAACAGCTCAATGGGGTTCAGATCTGGTGACTGCGCTGGCCACTCCATTACCGATAGAATACCAGCTGCCTGCTTCTGCTCTAAATAGTTCTTGCACAATTTGGAGGTGTGTTTAGGGTCATTGTCCTGTTGTAGGATGAAATTGGCTCCAATCAAGCGCTGTCCACTGGGTATGGCATGGCGTTGCAAAATGGAGTGATAGCCTTCCTTATTCAGAATCCCTTTTACCCTGTACAAATCTCCCGCCTTACCAGCACCAAAGCAACCCCAGACCATCACATTACCTCCACCATGCTTAACAGATGGCGTCAGGCATTCTTCCAGCATCTTTTCATTTGTTCTGCGTCTCACAAACGTTCTTCTTTGTGATCCAAACACCTCAAACTTGGATTCATCCGTCCACAACACTTTTTTCCAGTCTTCCTCTGTCCAATGTCTGTGTTCTTTTGCCCATCTTAATCTTTTTCTTTTATTGGTCAGTCTCAGATATGGCTTTTTCTTTGCCACTCTGCCCTGAAGCCCAGAATCCCGCAGCCGCCTCTTCACTGTAGATGTTGACACTGGTGTTTTGCGGGTACTATTTAATGAAGATGCCAGTTGGGGACCTGTGAGGCGTCTGTTTCTCAAACTAGAGACTCTAATGTACTTATCTTCTTGCTCAGTTGTGCAACGCGGCCTCCCACTTCTTTTTCTACTCTGGTTAGAGCCTGTTTGTGCTGTCCTCTGAAGGGAGTAGTACACACCGGTGTAGGAAATCTTCTATTTCTTAGCAATTTCTCGCATGGAATAGCCTTCATTTCTAAGAACAAGAATAGACTGTCGAGTTTCAGATGAAAGTTCTCTTTTTCTGGCCATTTTGAGCGTTTAATTGACCCCACAAATGTGATGCTCCAGAAACTCAATCTGCTCAAAGGAAGGTCAGTTTTGTAGCTTCTGTAACGAGCTAAACTGTTTTCAGATGTGTGAACATGATTGCACAAGGGTTTTCTAATCATCAATTAGCCTTCTGAGCCAATGAGCAAACACATTGTACCATTAGAACACTGGAGTGATAGTTGCTTGAAATGGGCCTCTATACACCTATGTAGATATTGCACCAAAAACCAGACATTTGCAGCTAGAATAGTCATTTACCACATTAGCAATGTATAGAGTGTATTTCTTTAAAGTTAAGACTACTTTAAAGTTATCTTCATTGAAAAGTACAGTGCTTTTCCTTCAAAAATATGGACATTTCAATGTGATCCCAAACTTTTGAACGGTAGTGTATGTGTAAGCATTTTGCTCAAAAATGAATAAAACGTTCTGAGTAGCTAGTAATACATTTTGGCTGGTTTTTACTGTTCGTTACTAAAGCTGTTTTGTTTGAGGTTTTTGTTTTTGGTTTTGTTTGATGGTTTTCACAGTATGAGTCAATCAGAAGACTTTATTAGGTGAGATATCTCCCCTCTCGTCTGTCGTCAGTAACCACGATTCATCCAAGTGTTTCTACGCAAATTGATTTAAAAAAAAAAGGCTTAATGGAAACGGCAGGTATTGAATAAAATTCCCAAATTTGTTTTTTTTTAAAAAATCTTTGGTTTTATTAGATAAAAAGAAATGCAATAACTTGCAATGGAAATGCATTTGCTAAATAGAAAATGGAATGCGAATAGAATTTAATCACTTGATCAGCTGGGTTTTTTCATCTTTACTGGTCCATCTCTCTGGTGGGACTTGATGTCTGGATGTAGGACACAAAACTACATGAAGTAAAGCTGTGTAACAGGTGGGATAATCCAATCCGAGGTGATCTATCAGAAAATAATGTCAATTATTAATTGTAAAAAATCATTAATATAGTCATTATATGGTAACATCATTTGTAAATAATAATTTAAATGCTTTTGACTGGACGTGTTAGCATGCTAAAAACATAAAGAAGCCCAGTTTACAAAGGCTCCATCAAGTGCATTTATTTGGAAGGGAACAGGAATGGAGATAAGCGAGACAACAGTCCGCTATTCAGAAGTGGCTGACAGCAGAATGAGTCCATTGACCACTCAGAATCCAGTATTCAGTGTCGTCGTGTGACACTTTGAAGATTCGTCTGTCGGCACGATAAACCATCCTCAGACAGCAGATAACACACTGCGGGTGTGTTTAGACACCAGTTATATTGTGTTTAGTGGAAGCTGTAATACTACACATCACACCTTTACATTATGGATGCTTTTAAAATGATGCAGCCCCTACTTACTTTTCTCTGGCCTGTTTGGTCCAAACAAATTCAAAACAGATTTTGCTTCAAAGCAAATCTGTGTCAACATAAAATTTGATGTGTTGTACCCAAGTACATAATGGGAAGTCAAACTAATGCTGTCTGTCGAAGGAAATGAATTTACAGTAACTCTCCTCGGTGGCGTTTTCTGTAGAAACTTGTGGTGTCATTTCTGTATATTGTCATCATCGCAGCCCCATAGAAATCCATCCATCATCCATCCACCCATCCATCATCCATCCATTATCCAAACCGCTTATCCTGCTCTCAGGGTGGCGGGGATGCTGGAGCCTATCCCAGCAGTCATCGGCTGGCAGGCGGGGAGACACCCTGGACAGGCCGCCAGGCCATCACAGGGCCCACACACACACACACACACACACACGCATTCACACCTAGGGACAATTTGGTACGACCGATTCACCTGACCGACATGTCTTTGGACTGTGGGAGGAAACTGGAGCACCCGCAGGAAACCCACGTAGACACCGGGAGAACACGCAAACTCCACACAGAGGACGACCCCCAATGTTGTACACCCCCGGGGCTCGAACCCAGGACCTTCTTGCTGTGAGGCGACCGCGCTAACCACTGCGCCCTCCATGGAAATATCTTACCAAAACCACCATGAAGGTGCAGGATGAGTCGGTAATAGACAAATCAGGCTTTTATTTTGAAATATTCCAATCTCTGTGTTTAGTCCTCGTCAGACTGTTTGAAGCAGGCTGCTGTCAAATGGTCGCCTCCCGTAATCTCTGAGCCTTTCGTCCTTTGGAAGCCGGGCCTCATAAACTATACATGGCTGTTTCCTCACCCCATTGGCTGATTCCTGCCAAAGACACAAGCAGCTTGACCCTTTCCTGTCCAGACAATAAGAGCTGAACGTGAGTGGCGGACGGCTGACAGTCAGCTTTGTGTGTGTGTGTGTGTGTGTGTGTGTGTGTGTGTGTGTGTGTGTGTGTGTGTAGGCTGAATCAGATATGAGACAGATCAGAGTGGATCAGCACCTTTTGGAATAAACTAGAGGTATCTATCATCTCTTGTCCTTTACACTCGCTCTCTCTCTCTCTCTCTCTCTCTCTCTCTCTCTCTCTCTCTCTCTCTCTCTCTCTCTCTCTCTCTCTCTCTCTCGTCTCTCGTCTCTCTTCTCTCTTCTTTTCTTTCCTCTCTCCTGTTCCTCTCGCCTCTCATCCCTGTCCAAAGGAGTTGAATCAAGTGCACCTGGACTTGGTATATACATACATACATATACATACATACATACATACATACATACATACATACATATATATATACATATATATATATATATATATATATATATATATATATATATATATATATATATATATATATATATATATATATATATATATATATACCAAGTCCAGTTGCACTTGATTCAACTCCTTGAGAGTCTGTGAATGAGAACATTCACAGACTCTCATCCCTGCTTTTCCACTTTTCTTTTCTCCTGTCCCTCTCTCCTCCTTTCTCTTTTCATCTTTCTCTCTTTGCCTCTGCAGTAAAAGTGAGTAGGTATTAATATGAAATATGTTCTCATTGCCCCCCCCCCCCCCAGTCTGGCTCCTATTCTGAGAGTCTACTGCAGGCTGTGAAGTGAATATTAAAAACCCAAATCACAATCTGAATCATCTTTATTAGCATGCTTACACATACAAGGAATGTGACTCTGGTTAAGATTCTCAATGTGTTTACACAGAATAACAACACAGCCATCTTCAGGAATATGCTTATTTCCTCAGGAATAATCCCTCTCTCTCTCTCTCTCTCTCTCTCTCTCTCTCTCTCTCTCTCTCTCTCTCTCTCTCTCTCTCTCTCTCTCTCTCTCTCGTTAATATAATTATAATATGATTATTAATTTTATAATTTTAATATAATACAATTATCTCATAGTATATATAATATTTATAATTTGTGATATTGGGCTATACAAATACAATTGACTTGAATTATGTCTTCAGGAATATACAGGGAATGACTGTATACAGCTGGAACTTTCTAAAGTGTAACTTGGATACAATTGGTGCAAAGAAGGGAAGAGTACAAGGAGTGCTGATATAAATGTTAAGGGAGTATAAATACATACGCATATATGTAGTAGGTGGTTATGTTAAGTATACAGCCTGTTCTGATACACAGTAGTGAGTGAAATGTATTGCACATTTTTATTTCAGTCTAAAATAAATATTTATGATTTAGGTACAGTGGGTATTATAGTGTTCCAGGGTTGTTGCACAGTGCCACAGTGAGTTAACTGTTCATAACCACGATGGCAAGGGGAAAGAAACTGTTCCTCTGTCTGGTGGTTCTAGTGTACTGTGTTCTGTTGCGCCTACCAAAGGGGAGAGGTTGGAACAGGTTGTGACCGGGGTCTGAGGGGTCTGCAGTGATTTTTCCCCACCCATTTCCTGTCTCTGTAGGTGTACAGGTTCTGGATGGTTGGCGGGTCGGCACCAATAATGTTTTCTGCAGACCTGACTGTCCATTGTAGTCTGTTCGCGTCCTGTTTGGTGGCCGATCCAAACCAGCCAGTGATGGAAGTGCAGAGAACAGACTCGATGACTGCAGTGTAAAACTGGATAAGCAGCTCCTTAGGCAGGCTGTATTTTATGAGCTGACTCAGGAAGTAAATTCTCTGCTGGGCCTTTTTGATGACTGTTGATGTTGGACTCTGACTTCAGGCCCTAGGAGATTATAAAACCCAGAAACCGGACGGAATCGACCGGCGACACAGTGCTGTTGAGTATGATGGGGGGGGGGCAGAGTTGAGGGGCTCCTCTTGAAGTCCACTGTCATCTCTGCTGCTTTAAGCATGTTGAGCTCCAGGTTGTTATGACTGCACCAGAGGGCCAGCTGTTGGACCTCCCATCTGTATGCAGACTCATTTCTGTCTCAGATGAGGCCGATGACAGTTGTATCATCTGCAAATTTCAGGAGTTAGAACAGACTGGTCTTCTGAGGTGCAGTTATTGGTGCACCTCAGAAGAGCAGTGAAGAGAAGAGCAGAAGAGCAGTGAAGAGAAGAGCAGAAGAGCAGTGAAGAGAAGAGCAGAAGAGCAGTGAAGAGAAGAGCAGAAGAGCAGTGAAGAGAAGAGCAGAAGAGCAGTGAAGAGAAGAGCAGAAGAGCAGTGACCTCAGAAGAGAAGAGCAGTAGGGAGAGCAGAGCAGACATCCCCAAGGGGCGCCAGTGCTGACTGTCTGGGTGCTGGATGTGATTTTCACCAGCCTCACCTGCTGCTTTCCTGTCTGTCAGGAAGTTTGTGATCCACTGACAGGTGGAGGCATTCATAGTGAGCTGGGGGAGTTTGGTGAGTAGGACTTCCGGGATGATGGTGTTTGAACGCCGAGCTGAAGTCCATGAACAGAATCCTTGCGTAGGTCCCTGGGGAGTTGAGATGTTGCAGGCTGTAGTGCAGTCCCATACTGACTGCATAATTCACTGACCTGTTTGCCCGGTAAGCAAACTGAAGTGAGTCCGGCAGGGGGCCTGTGATGTTCTTCAGGTGGGTCAACACCAGTCTCTCGAAGGACTTCGTTACCACGGATGTCAGGGTGATGGGCCCGTAGTCCGATTTCAACATGGTGGCTATGCATTAGCTATCATCTAGCTCACAAAATATCCAGCTAAATATAGCCCAAATAACAACTTTAACCATCTAAAATAAAAAAGGCAATATATTGTACTAGAAAACTTTTAAATGTTTTTTTTCAGTAGTGGTTATTTAGACTAAGATTTACAACTACCAGATTTTCACTCATCAACCACTTTCAAAACTTTGCTTGAACATGCCGTCTAGGCTAAGACCAAGCTAACTTTGGTTAAAAAGTGAAAGTCTGGTTGACTTCTAAATCTCTTAGATTGAGAGCTAATTAGCCACTTCTGAAAAGAAAACAATTAAAAGTACAAACCCCAACTCCAGTGAAGTTGGGATGTTGTGTAAAAGGTGAATAAAAACAGAATACAATGATTTGCAAATCCTTTTCCACCTATATTCAGTTGAATACGCTACAAAGACAAGATATTTAATGTTCAAACTGATAAACTTTATTGTTTTTTGCAAATATTCCCTCATTTTGAATGTGATGCCTGCAACACGTTCCAAAGAAGCTGGGACAAGGGGCAACAACAGACTGGGAAAGTTGAGGAATGCTCAAAAACCACCTGTCTGGAACATTCCACAGGTGAACAGGTTACCTGGAAACAGGGGAGTGTCATGATTGGGTATAAAAGGAGCATCCCCGAAGAAAGGCTCAGTCGTTCACAAGCAAGGATGGGGCGAGGTTCACCACTTTGTGAACAACTGTGTGAGCAAATAGTCCAACAGTTTAAGAACAACGTTTCTCAACGTACAGCTGCAAGGAATTTAGGGATTTCATCATCTCCAGTCCATAATATCATCACAAGATTCAGAGAATCCCGAGAAATCTCTGCACGTAAGCGGCAAGGCCCAAAACCAACACTGAATGCCCGTGACCTTCGACCCCTCAGGCGGCACTGCATTAAAAACCCACATCATTGTGTAAAGGATATGACCACGTGGGCTCAGGAGCACTTGGGAAAACCATGGTCAGTTAACACGGTTGGTCGCTACATCTACAAGTGCAAGTTAAAACTCTACCATGCAAAGCCAAAGCCACATATCAACACCACCCAGAAACACCACCGGCTTCTCTGGGCCGAGCTCATCTGAGATGGACTGACGCAAAGTGGACAAGTGTGCTGTGGTCTGACGAGTCCACATTTCACATTGTTTTTGGAAATCATGGACGTGGTGTCCTCCGGGCTAAAGAGGAAAAGGACCATCCAGATTGTTATCAGCCCAGAGTCCAAAAGCCAGCATCTGTGATGGTATGGGGGGGGGGGGTGTTAGTGCCCATGGCATCATGGGTAACTTGCACATCTGTGAAGGCCCCATGAATGCTGAAAGGTCCATACAGGTTTTGGAGCAACATGTGCTGCCATCCAAGCGACGTCTTTTTCAGGGACGTCCCTGCTTATTTCAGCAAGACAATGCCAAGCCACATTCTGCAGGTGGTCCACCAGCGGGGCTTCGTAGTAAAAGAGTGGGGGTACTGGACCGGCCTGCCTGCAGTCCAGAACTGTCTCCCATTGAACATGTGTGGTGCATTATGAAGGGCACAATACGACAACGGAGACCCCGGGCTGTTGAGCAACTGAAGTCGTACATCAGCAAGAATGGGGAAGAATTCCACCTACAAAGCTTCAACAAGTAGTGTCCTCAGTTCCCAAACGCTTATTGAGTGTTGTTAAAAGGAAAGGTGGAGTAACACAGTGGTGAACATGCCCCTGTCCCAGCTTCTTTGGGACGTGTTGCAGGCATCACATTCACAATGAGGGAATATTTGCAACAAAACAATAAAGTTGATCAGTGTGAACATTAAACATCTTGTCTTTGTAGTGGATTCAGCTGAATATAGGTGGAAAAGGATTTGCAAATCATTGTGTTCTGTTTTTATTCACGTTTCACACAACGTCCCAACTTCACTGGAGTTGGGGTTTGTATTTTAAGGCATGGTGGTGCAGTGGTTAGCACGGTCGCCTCACAGCAAGAAGGTCCTAGGTTCAAAGGGTCGTCCCGGGTCGTCCTCTGTGTGGAGTTTGCATGTTCTCCCCGTGTCTGTGTGGGTTTCCTCTGGGGGTCCGGTTTCCTCCCGCAGTCCAAAGACATGTAGGTCAGGTGACTCACCGTACTACATTGTCCTTAGGTGTGTGTGTGTGTGTGTGTGTGTGTGTGTGTGTGTGTGTGTGTGTGTGTGTGTGTGTGTGTGTGTGTGTTGGCCCTGTGATGGCCTGGTGGCCTGTCCAGGGTGTCTACCCACCTGCTGCCCAATGACTGCTGGGATAGGCTCCAATATCCCCAGGACCCCAGCTGGGATAAGCAGCTTGGCTAACGGATGGATGGAAAAGGATTTTAGCACAATACATGACTTAATGTTGTGTATCTTAGAGTTGTTTGGGCGATACGTAATTATGAAATCACTAATTAATTCAGCAGTGTGGTCTAACAGCGAGCTACATTTAGCCGGACACAATCAGAGCTAGATGATAGCTAAGGCTTAGCTGCCATGTTGAAATCGAGTCTAGTGCTCGCCATCATTTCATCATCCTTTTTCTGAGTTGCTATGAAATGGAAAGCTAAGGAGACGGAGCCGAAGTGAAGGTGGTGTTCATTTTTCACAGCAGTTTTTCACATTATTACTGGCTTTTTGGCTTCTGAAGCGCTTCACTGAACAAAGGTGAATCCATTCATGGCTTAGTAGACGGATTCTCACAAAAATACACAAACACGTACTCATGCTAATGTAGGAATTTGGGCATCGGCACATGTGCATGTGAACACACACACACACACACACACACACACACACACACACACACACACACCATGGATGTGTAGGTAGACCTACAGGAAAGACGGTTACTGTGCTTCCTGAGACTGAAGACCGATGACATATTGAGAACAACGTTGTGAGTTGGGGCAGAAAACCTCCTGTTTTTCTCCCAAACGAGAGGCGGGTGCACCTGGTGACTCAACACTGCCTTTGCTTCCATGATCCAGCAAAGTGCAGGGACAGGACATGCCGAGGTGTCAGACGGTGGATTAGACAGACAGACTGACCAGCAGCCAAACTCCACCAGCATCTGGCCCACAACTGCTTTCATGTCTCCTCGTCCTGCAGAAGACGCCAAAGCGGCTCCGCTCACCGCAGCCGTGGTTCAGCCGGGATCATGATGACAGCTGAACGGTCACGTGCACTCTTGTGTGCACGTGACCGTTGGGGGCTGGGGGTGCAGTTGAGCAACAGAGCGGATTGAGAGACGGTCCCTCAACCTCAACTCATGGACCCTCCTCCCCCACTCCCACTTCATGCAGGAGCGTCCGTTCTGCCAAACTGGCCTTTGGCGAGACTCTGAATACCTGTTGCATGTAGCAGACCCTGGCCTTTCACCTTTGACCCTGTAAGAGGGTGACAAATGGAGATCTTGCCCCTGAATAACAGTGAAGGACGTCCTGATAAGTCGGTGTGGCTCCAGGTCTGACGACCCTGGATTTGTGGTTTTACTGTCATGACTGATGAAGTTGGACTTTTCTTACCGACATGCCATATTTTGATCCTATAGCGACACCAATTAGCTTTTTTTTGTTGTTTTTCTTTGAATGGATTTTGTGTTGATACCTGGTACTGCTTGCAGCGTTTATCATTTCCTTGGAGGGTGGGAAGTCTTTTCTATCTCTCAGTGTTTTCACAGTCGATGGGTGAAGCAGACTCGGTAGAATGTTGTGATTTGTTGTTCGCCTTGTCTGACGCCGCTCCTTTGGTAAGGGTAGCTGCTGCATGGGTCAGAGTTGAAGTCCGTAGCTGATCAACACCCCCCCCTCCCCCTTTTCTCCCCAGTTGTAGCCAGCCAATTACCCCACTCTGCTGAGCCGTCCCGGTCTCTGCTCCACCCCCTCTGCTGACCCGGGGAGGGCTGCAGACTACCACATGTCTCCTCCATACATGTGGAGTCACCAGCTGCTTCTTTTCACCTGACAGTGAGGAGTTTCACCAGGGGGACGTAGCACGTGGGAGGATCACGCTATTCCCCCCAGTTCCCCCTCCCCCCGAACAGACACCCTGACCGACCAGAGGAGGCGCTAGTGCAGCGACCAGGACGCATAAATAATATAATAATTAGATAATTAAATAAAACAAAACATACTCCCATCCAGCTTCCCACCTGCAGACACAGCCAGTTGTGTCTATAGATGCCCGACCAAGCTGGAGGTAACACGGGGATTCGAACCGGTGATACCCGTGTTGGTCTGATCAACACTTATGATCGTCAGGCACACCCACCTGTCTTCAACCAAATGACGTTGAAAAAGGCTCCTAACTAAAAGAAACGTTGAGGGGACATTTTCACCCTCCACTCACCCTCCACTCACCCTTCATTCACCCTCCACTCACCCTCCATTCACCCTCAACTCACCCTCCACTCGCCCTTCACTCACCCTCCACTCACCCTCCATTCACCCTCCACACAACCTCCACTCACCCTCCATTCACCCTCAACTCACCCTTCACTCACCCTCCACTCGCCCTTCACTCACCCTCCATTCACCCTCAACTCACCCTCCACTCGCCCTTCACTCACCCTCCACTCACCCTCCATTCACCCTCCACACAACCTCCACTCACCCTCCATTCACCCTCCACACAACCTCCACTCACCCTCCATTCACCCTCAACTCACCCTTCACTCACCCTCCACTCACCCTCCACTCACCCTCCACTCACCCTCCATTCACCCTCCACTCACCCTCCACTCACCCTTCATTCACCCTCCACTCACCCTTCACTCACCCTCCATTCACCCTCCACTCACCCTCCACTCACCCTTCATTCACCCTCCATTCACCCTCCACACAACCTCCACTCACCCTCCATTCACCCTCAACTCACCCTTCACTCACCCTCCACTCACCCTCCACTCACCCTCCACTCACCCTCCATTCACCCTCCACTCACCCTCCACTCACCCTTCATTCACCCTCCACTCACCCTTCACTCACCCTCCATTCACCCTCCACTCACCCTCCACTCACCCTTCATTCACCCTCCATTCACCCTCCATTCACCCTCCATTCACCCTCCTTTCACCCTTCACTTACCCTCCACTCACCCTCCACTCACCCTCCACTCACCCTTCACTCACCCTCCTTTCACCCTTCACTTACCCTCCACTCACCCTCCACTCACCCTCCACTCGCCCTCCACTCGCCCTCCACTCACCCTCCACACACCCTCCACTCACCCTCCACTCACCCTCCACTCACCCTCAACTCACCCTCCACTCACCCTCCACTCACCCTCCATTCACCCTCCACTCACCCTCCACTCACCCTCCACTCACCCTCCACTCACCCTCCATTCACCCTCCGACCATGAGCTTCAGAGAGTCGAGTGGAAGGAACGAGTGAATCACAGATTTGTATAACATTTATGGTAACCCTATAATTCACAGGCTGTTAATTACGTTAATTGTGAAGAATTTGCCACAGTAATTCCCGGTAATTGTAAAACTACAACTTGTAATTATATTTATTTCACTGATTTTACTGCACTATAGTTTCTTAGCAATTTCTTCACAATTAGGCCCGCAGTCAAACCGCTGTAAATCACTGCAGCTCACAGCAGTTTTCAGAGATAAACACACACACACACCCCAGCATGCCAGCATTACCACAAGCTGCTCACCCTGCTTTTCTGAACACACACACACACACACACACACACACACACACACACACACACACACACACACACAAACACCAACAAAATTTCACCAGAATATCTGACTGCTGGACATTATTACAGCCACCGTGGAGACACGTCTGGCACCCTCACACTGCTGCATGTCTGCAGGGTGTGTGTGTGTGTGTGTGTGTGTGTGTGTGTGTGTGTGTGGATACACGTCCATGTGTAGCATGGTCACCCTCACGTAATCATGGTGTGTGCGTGTTTGTGTGCACATGTGAGTGACTTCGCCTATTTGGGAACGGCGGCCGGACGGACGCCGCTGCAGAAAACCAAACCCAAGTTGACGACCTGCTGCAGGGACTAGTTCAGATCAGCTCACTAGTCGGTCCAGTTCCACACACTCCTCCGGCCACATCCACCCATAAACCAGCAACAACCAGCGAGAGCAGACTTCTAACAGACGCTGGTGTCTCCACCACAGCGACCCGTGGACGGACGTACGAGTCCCCGGCAGCCGTTGGGGGGTGCTGGGCTTGTGGTCGGTGGTCATTTCCTACAGTAAATAGAAGGGCGCAGCACAGCTTCTGTGGTTTCATGCAGCTGGTTGGCAGATTAGTGGCTTGAGCCAAGACAAAGTTCAGCCGCTGTACATACGCTGGGTTTCAGAGCCTCACCACTTGTGTGTCTGTGAGGAGTTGTCGCTGCAGCGCTGCGGCTGCCCGACTGTTTGTCTGCATGTAACACGGGTTGTAAAGTGCATCGTCTGCAGCGCCGAGACCCGTGTGTGTGTTTGTGGTGTCGTGAGAGAAAAGGTTCCTTCAGGACACTGTTGTTGACAGCTTCACCCGTGTTAACGACACACTGACCAGGGTCAGCGCCGCTTAGCAACGAGCTGCTCACACGGTACACCTCTGTGTGTCCGTGCTGCACATGCATCCATGGCCAAAAGCACACACTCCTATTGCCACTTCAATGCAGCAAAACATACTGAGGATATGTGAGTTGTCATGATGGAATTGTTGTCGTGTATTATAATTTGTTGCATGATTAATTAAGTTGAAGTTGTTTTTTTTATTGTTGTTTGGCAAATGAGCCTTTATTTGACAGAAGGTTGAAGGTGGATGCGGTAAATGTAGGGTGAAGAGAGACCGAGGAGCGTGACGGCGGTACGATGAGACCAGACTTGAGCCTACGTGATATATGTACTTATGAGTACAGCTAGGGGGCGTGCAGGTAGCGTAGCGGTCTATTCCGTTGCCTACCAACACGCCGGTCGCACGGGGGGGCGGCACGGTGGCGCAGTGGTTAGCACAGTCACCTCACAGCAAGAAGGTCCTGGGTTCGAGTCCCGGGGTAGTCCAACTTGGGGGGTGGTCCCGGGTCGTCCTCTGTGTGGAGTTTGCATGTTCTCCCCGTGTCTGGGTGGGTTTCCTCCGGGGGCGCCGGTTTCCTCCCACAGTCCAAAGACATGGAGGTCAGGTGACTCAAACACATGTAGGTCAGGTGACTCAAAGACATGGAGGTCAGGTGACTCACCTGTACTAAATTGTCCCTAGGTGTGTGTGTGTGTGTGTGTGTGTGTGTGTGTGTGTGTGTGTGTGTGTGTGTGTGTGTGTGTGTGTGTGTGTGTGTGTGAGATGGCCTGGCAGCCTGTCCAGGGTGTCCCCCCGCCTGCCGCCCAATGACTGCTGGGAAAGGCTCCAGCATCCCCACCACCCTGAGAGCAGGAAAGCGGTTTAGATGATGGATGGATGGATGGATGGATGGATGGATGGATGGATGGATGGATGGATGGAGTACAGTAACATTTGATTAGATAGGGGGCGTCCTGGTAACCTAGTGGTCTATTCCATTGCCTACTAATACGGGGGTTGCTGTGGTTACCTCCGGCTTGGTCGGGCATCTCTACAGACACAATTGGCCGTGTCTGCGGGTGGGAAGCCGGATGTGGGTGTGTGTCCTGGTCGCTGCACTAGCGCCTCCTCTGGTCGGGCGGGGCGCCTGTTCGCTGGGGGGAATAGCGTGATCCTCCCACACACTACGTCCCCCTGGTGAAACTCCTCACTGTCAGGTGAAAAGAAGCGGCTGGTGACTCCTCATGTATGGGAGGAGGGATGTGGTAGTCTGCAGCCCTCCTGGACCAGCAGAGGGAGGGGGTGGAGCAGAGACCGGGACAGCTTGGAAGAGTGGGGTAATTGGCCGGGTACAGTTGGGGAGAAAAAGAGGGAAGAAACAAAAATTAGCTCACTTTTAATGTCTTTTAATCACAATCTTGATCATCAGCGTTGAGCCGTGTCCAACGTTAACAGTAGCCGAACATGCCTGCTGAACCGAGAAGTCCCTGCTGGGGAACCACGTTGTCCCTCAGTTGCCGGCAGCCATACCAACATGGACCCTGGCTCTGCCAAGTGACAGAAGCTAAGCAGGTGTGGGCTTGGCTAGTACTTGGGTGGCAGACCTCCCTGGAAAACAAGTTGCTGCCTGAGGTGGTGTTGGTGGGCCAGTAGGGGGCAGTCTTCCATCTGATCCTGATAAAAACAACAAATATCAAATCCCAGTGCCCCAGTACAGTGACGGGGACACTGCTGTAGGAGACACCGTCCTTCAGATGAGACCTTAAACCGAGGTCCTGACTCACTGTGGTCATTAAAGATCCCATGGTACTTATCACAAACAGTAGGGGGGGGGGGTCCCCGGTGTCCCAGCCAGTGACTCCTCCCTCTCCAGCTCAAGCTGATGTGTGGTGAACGTTCTGGTGCAAAATGGCTGCCATGCATCACCCAGGTGGCGCTACACATGGGTGGTGGTTGAAGTGAGTTACCCCCTTCACTGTGAAGCGCTCTGGGTGTCTAGAAAAGCGCTGTATAAATGTCATGGTTATTTGTGTTGTCGTTGTTGTAAATGAAGCTAAAGTAAAGCAGAATGAGGCTGGCGTTAACGTGTGTCTCTGTGTGGTTCTGCAGGGAGTCCTGCAGAGGCAGCGGATGCTGCAGGTTGAAGCTCCGTCATGTCCTCCGGGTGTTGCTGCTGTGGATGTCCCTTCACACACAAGGTAGGACCACGGCGGCCATGTTGTTCTTATTCAGACGATTTGAATCGGAGGAGACAGGAAACACTCTCTGTTGTGCTGAACATTTAATCTGATGAGGGAAAGTCAAATTAAAAGCCAGTTTCTCTGGTTTATTCAACTCCAATAAGTGTAGACGTCTTATTTTACATAGTTGTTACATTTGTGTCCAACAGTAAGAACGCTGACAGAGAAAACTTAGTAAGCACAAAATAAAAAGAACAATGAAAATGAAAAGAAGGGGAATAGAACAGAAACAACAGGCAGGGACAAGGGAGAATTAGCACGTTTTCCTGAAATCCAGACTGACCATCACGACAAATAAAATAATCTTAGGGTGTCCGGGCGGCGTGGCGGTCTATTCTATTGCCTACCAATACGGGGATCGCTGGTTCGAATCCCTGTGTTACCTCCGGCTTGGTCGGGCGTCCCTACAGACCCAGTTGGCCGTGTCTGCAGGTGGGAAGCCGGATGTGGGTATGTGTCCTGGTCGCCGCACTAGCGCCTCCTCTGGTCGGTCGGGACGCCTGTTCAGGGGGGAGAGGAAACTGGGGGGAATAGCGTGATCCTCCCAAATGCTACGTCCCCCTGGTGAAACTCCTCACTGTCAGGGGAAAAGAAGCGGCTGGTGACTCCACATGTATGGGAGGAGACATGTGGTAGTCTGCAGCCCTCCCCGGGTCAGTGAGGGGGTGGAGCAGAGACCGGGACGGCCCGGAATAGTGGGGTAATTAGCCGGGTACAATTGGGGAGAAAAAAGGGGGGAAAAGAACGTTCATCAGACCTCATCAAATTAAATCAAAAATTAAATCAATTTTATTTGTATAGCCCAATATCACTAATTACAAATTTGCCTCAAATCAGCATGTAGCTAAAATCAGACACGTACGGCTGCTGTTACCTATGATGTCATCGTCGTTTGTGCTAGTCGTCAGTGGGCGGTTAAACATCCAGGAAACGTTCAAATGAAAGTAAGAGTTGTAGGATTTTAGTGTGAACTCAAAGCACAAATGACAAACAAATGGCAAGTGAAGAGTTTAAAAACCGTTCTACCAGAACTTGAAACACATGAGTGGCGGCTCACCTCTACTTTCATTTCTGACACCGTTTGTGAGTCTCAAGCTGCCGTCACACCAGCGGGTTGGTGTTTGTGGTGGCTTGTTTGTGTGTCTGTCTTTGTTGTGTATGTATTGCTGTTGATTTGCTTTAGTTCTTGACCCCAATGACTAACAGTGAAAAATCAACATGAGTTATTTGTGTGTGTGTGTGTGCGTGTGTGTGTTTGTGCGTGCTTTGTGTTTTTATTAGCATGTTTGTAGTTTTGTGTGTGCATGTCTGTGTGCATGTAAGTGTGCTCTCGCATTTTTGTGTGTATGTTTCATTATGTGTGCGTGCATGTGTGCTCGTGTGTGTTGACATATTTGCGTGTTTGGAGGAGGGCATGAGCGTTTGCGTCCGCTTGTAGCTGGGTGTCTGAAGTGTGCTACGTCATGTTTCTCTAGCTGTTTGACAACATGACCCACCTGCCACCACTCCCACCAACAGCTGACACACACGCACACACACACACGCACACACACACACACACACACACACACACACACACACACACGCACACACACACACACACACGCACGCCTCTCTCCAAGCCACCAGTGTGTGGCTGAACGTATCTGTCCATCAGGAAAAGTTGTTTTACAAAATGACACCACATATTGGGTTCATATTTGTTTACTTGAAGTTTAAACACAGTCAGTTTTATTCGTTCAGCCAGAAATCACAGCGACAGTCTGGCAGGGCTTTACATTCACCCAGTGGAGAACAGCTACAGTCTGGCAGGGCTTTACATTCACCCAGTGGAGAACAGCTACAGTCTGGCAGGGCTTTACATTCACCCAGTGGAGAACAGCTACGGTCTGGCAGGGGTTTACATTCACCCAGTGGAGAACAGCTACGGTCTGGCAGGGCTTTACATTCACCCAGTGGAGAACAGCTACAGTCTGGCAGGGCTTTACATTCACCCAGTGGAGAACAGCTACAGTCTCACAGGGCTTTACATTCACCCAGTGGAGAACAGCTACAGTCTGGCAGGGCTTTACATTCACCCAGTGGAGAACAGCTACGGTCTGGCAGGGGTTTACATTCACCCAGTGGAGAACAGCTACGGTCTGGCAGGGCTTTACATTCACCCAGTGGAGAACAGCTACAGTCTGGCAGGGCTTTACATTCACCCAGTGGAGAACAGCTACAGTCTGGCAGGGCTTTACATTCACCCAGTGGAGAACAGCTACAGTCTGGCAGGGCTTTACATTCACCCAGTGGAGAACAGCTACGGTCTGGCAGGGCTTTACATTCACCCAGTGGAGAACAGCTACGGTCTGGCAGGGGTTTACATTCACCCAGTGGAGAACAGCTACGGTCTGGCAGGGCTTTACATTCACCCAGTGGAGAACAGCTACAGTCTGGCAGGGCTTTACATTCACCCAGTGGAGAACAGCTACAGTCTGGCAGGGCTTTACATTCACCCAGTGGAGAACAGCTACAGTCTGGCAGGGCTTTACATTCACCCAGTGGAGAACAGCTACGGTCTGGCAGGGCTTTACATTCACCCAGTGGAGAACAGCTACGGTCTGGCAGGGCTTTACATTCACCCAGTGGAGAACAGCTACGGTCTGGCAGGGCTTTACATTCACCCAGTGGAGAACAGCTACGGTCTGGCAGGGCTTTACATTCACCCAGTGGAGAACAGCTACGGTCTGGCAGGGCTTTACATTCACACAGTGGAGAACAGCTACAGTCTGGCAGGGCTTTACATTCACCCAGTGGAGAACAGCTACGGTCTGGCAGGGCTTTACATTCACCCAGTGGAGAACAGCTACGGTCTGGCAGGGCTTTACATTCACACAGTGGAGAACAGCTACAGTCTGGCAGGGCTTTACATTCACCCAGTGGAGAACAGCTACAGTCTGGCAGGGCTTTACATTCACCCAGTGGAGAACAGCTACAGTCTGGCAGGGCTTTACATTCACCCAGTGGAGAACAGCTACAGTCTGGCAGGGCTTTACATTCACCCAGTGGAGAACAGCTACAGTCTGGCAGGGCTTTACATTCACCCAGTGGAGAACAGCTACAGTCTGGCAGGGCTTTACATTCACCCAGTGGAGAACAGCTACAGTCTGGCAGGGCTTTACATTCACCCAGTGGAGAACAGCTACGGTCTCGCAGGGCTTTACATTCACCCAGTGGAGAACAGCTACGGTCTGGCAGGGCTTTACATTCACCCAGTGGAGAACAGCTACGGTCTGGCAGGGCTTTAAATTCACCCAGTGGTGAACAGCTACGGTCTGGCAGGGCTTTAAATTCACCCAGTGGAGAACAGCTACGGTCTGGCAGGGCTTTACATTCACCCAGTGGAGAACAGCTACGGTCTGGCAGGGCTTTACATTCACCCAGTGGAGAACAGCTACAGTCTGGCAGGGCTTTACATTCACCCAGTGGAGAACAGCTACAGTCTGGCAGGGCTTTACATTCACCCAGTGGAGAACAGCTACGGTCTGGCAGGGCTTTACATTCACCCAGTGGAGAACAGCTACGGTCTGGCAGGGCTTTACATTCACCCAGTGGAGAACAGCTACGGTCTGGCAGGGCTTTACATTCACCCAGTGGAGAACAGCTACGGTCTGGCAGGGCTTTACATTCACCCAGTGGAGAACAGCTACAGTCTGGCAGGGCTTTACATTCACCCAGTGGAGAACAGCTACGGTCTGGCAGGGCTTTACATTCACCCAGTGGAGAACAGCTACAGTCTGGCAGGGCTTTACATTCACCCAGTGGAGAACAGCTACGGTCTCGCACGGCTTTACATTCACCCAGTGGAGAACAGCTACAGTCTCGCAGGGGTTTACATTGACACAGTGGAGAACAGCTACAGTCTCACAGGGCTTTACATTCACCCAGTGGAGAACAGCTACAGTCTGGCAGGGCTTTACATTCACACAGTGGAGAACAGCTACAGTCTGGCAGGGCTTTACATTCACCCAGTGGAAAACAGCTACGGTCTGGCAGGGCTTTACATTCACCCAGTGGAGAACATCTACGGTCTGGCAGGGCTTTACATTCACCCAGTGGAGAACAGCTACGGTCTCGCAGGGCTTCACATTCACACAGTGGAGAGCAGCTACAGTCTCGCAGGGCTTTACATTCACCCAGTGGAGAACAGCTACAGTCTGGCAGGGCTTTACATTCACCCAGTGGAGAACAGCTACAGTCTGGCAGGGCTTTACATTCACCCAGTGGAGAACAGCTACATTCTGGCAGGGCTTTACATTCACCCAGTGGAGAACAGCTACAGTCTGGCAGGGCTTTACATTCACCCAGTGGAGAACAGCTACAGTCTCGCAGGGCTTTACATTCACCCAGTGGAGAACAGCGATAGTCTGGCAGGGCTTTACATTCACCCAGTGGAGAACAGCTACGGTCTGGCAGGGCTTTACATTCACCCAGTGGAGAACAGCTACAGTCTCGCAGGGCTTTACATTCACACAGTGGAGAACAGCTACAGTCTGGCAGGGCTTTACATTCACCCAGTGGAGAACAGCTATGGTCTCGCAGGGCTTTACATTCACACAGTGGAGAACAGCTACGGTCTGGCAGGGCTTTACATTCACACAGTGGAGAACAGCTACGGTCTCGCAGGGCTTTACATTCACCCAGTGGAGAACAGCGACAGTCTGGCAGGGCTTTACATTCACCCAGTGGAGAACAGCGACAGTCTGGCAGGGCTTTACATTCACCCAGTGGAGAACAGCTACAGTCTGGCAGGGCTTTACATTCACCCAGTGGAGAACAGCTACGGTCTGGCAGGGCTTTACATTCACCCAGTGGAGAACAGCTACGGTCTGGCAGGGCTTTACATTCACCCAGTGGAGAACAGCTACGGTCTGGCAGGGCTTTGAATTCACCCAGTGGAGAACAGCTACAGTCTGGCAGGGCTTTACATTCACCCAGTGGAGAACAGCTACAGTCTGGCAGGGCTTTACATTCACCCAGTGGAGAACAGCTACAGTCTGGCAGGGCTTTACATTCACCCAGTGGAGAACAGCTACAGTCTCGCAGGGGTTTACATTGACACAGTGGAGAACAGCTACAGTCTCACAGGGCTTTACATTCACCCAGTGGAGAACAGCTACGGTGTGGCAGGGCTTTACATTCACCCAGTGGAGAACATCTACGGTCTGGCAGGGCTTTACATTCACCCAGTGGAGAACAGCTACGGTCTCGCAGGGCTTCACATTCACACAGTGGAGAGCAGCTACAGTCTCGCAGGGCTTTACATTCACCCAGTGGAGAACAGCTACTGTCTGGCAGGGCTTTACATTCACCCAGTGGAGAACAGCTACAGTCTGGCAGGGCTTTACATTCACCCAGTGGAGAACAGCTACAGTCTGGCAGGGCTTTACATTCACCCAGTGGAGAACAGCTACAGTCTGGCAGGGCTTTACATTCACCCAGTGGAGAACAGCTACAGTCTCGCAGGGCTTTACATTCACACAGTGGAGAACAGCTACAGTCTCGCAGGGCTTTACATTCACCCAGTGGAGAACAGCTACGGTCTGGCAGGGCTTTACATTCACCCAGTGGAGAACAGCTACAGTCTCGCAGGGCTTTACATTCACCCAGTGGAGAACAGCTACGGTCTCGCAGGGCTTTACATTCACCCAGTGGAGAACAGCTACGGTCTCACAGGGCTTTATATTCACCCAGTGGAGAACAGCTACGGTCTCGCAGGGCTTTACATTCACCCAGTGGAGAACAGCTACGGTCTCACAGGGCTTTATATTCACCCAGTGGAGAACAGCTACAGTCTCGCAGGGCTTTATATTCAAGTACACTATTATATGTCCCTCTTGGGTCTAAATTGTCTGTTTTAGTTTATAGAAATGTACCTCTAAGTTAACTAAAGGTATATCCGTATACGGTTGGGGGACTGGAGTGTGATCGTTTGATTGAATTACACAAATACTAATTGTGCACTTTGAAAAAATAATTATATATATATATATATATATATATATATATATATTCTACAAGTCCAAAAATACAAGGCAAAATACGCTATTCTCAAGTTTAGCTTTTGCAAGTACAGTAGAAGAAAGTTAAAACTCCGCTCGCTTATTTGTAGATTAAAAGTAATTTTTACTGAAGTATTTTTTTATGGGATTCCACTTCACCAGTGTATGCTAACGTATTAGCATACAGTTCACCAGGTATGCTAACACATTAGCATACAGTTCACTAGGTATGCTAACACATTAGCATACAGTTCACTAGGTGGTGGAACACACTAGCTAGCTTACCACTCTATACAGAGATTATAGGAAAACTTTTTTCCTGCGTCCATCTCCTCATGGTAAATGTACTTTATATTACTTAAATGAAATGTGTATAATTGTAATTCACGGCAGTTTTATGCCTGTCCGTATGTCATATATGCTTTTCATCTTTCATGTGTTATTTTCTCATGTGTTCATCATGTTTTCATGTTTTGATGTTTTCCATGTCACTGTTGTCGAGGTGAAAAACCTCCTGCGTCCAGTTGCAGCTTCTTCCTGAATTCGGTTCCACATTGACGTGGTAATTTCTGTTGAAACTCTTTCAAAACTCCATTGTTTCACCTGTAAATGTGAAAGGAGGACGAAAGCGTCCTCACGTGATCAGAGACACGTACCTTCTGGAGCCACCCGGGTTTCAGCCGACATCAGTGACTTACGTCCTTCCGTTGGTGTTGTCCCCCTCCATATAGCACGCTGCCATACACTCGTGTCCTCTCATCCCTCCGTCTCTTCCCTCTTTTTTCCTTTTCTTCTCATATTTCCTCCTCATTTCTGTGCTTCAGCATGTTTGGTGTCTTCATGTGGTTTGCTTCCATCAGGCTGGACATCAGCCTGGACATCAGGTTGTTCCCTGGCCCGCTGCTTGCTTACGTAACATTGCTAGTTTGGTTTTGTTTCTTTCTTCTTTTTTTTTTTTCTTCCTTTTTTGAAAACGTTATTTTCAGATTTTCACGTTTTGGGAACAAGTATACAGGATACACGAACAACCAAATAAAAAAACACATGTAGAAATACCCCCTCCCCCCAAGCCCCAAGCAGAAAGACAAAACTAAAGGGCTATGCAGGGACTTCTTATCCCAGTTCCACACTACAACGAGGGTTTTGAAGACCATAGAACAGTGTACACATTTTACCTGGTTGTAACTACAGTATTTACACAGATATAAGTACATTCAATGAAAGAGAAAACCTTCAATAAAGTCTATGAAAGGACTCCAGGTCAGAGCAAAGTTTTTGCAGGTTTTACATATTTTACATTGGAGCTTTTGTCAAGGTAGAAAGGACAGCACCTCCCTTCACCACTGCAGAACTTTATTCCACTTCCAGTTAGAAGGAGTAAGTCTGAGAGCTAGCCATGAGGCACATGCTCGAGCATTGTCCTGCAAGGCTGTGACCTTACAGTTAGGGGGCAGTATGCCAGAGATGGCTGTGTGAAAATCAGGGGTTATGGTCTGTTCACAGATAGGCAAGCATACATTAGACATCTGTCCCCAGTAACTGCTGAGAGAGGGGGAGGCATGCCCAGATCACGTGTCCCAGTGAGGCTGGACTACGGCTGCACTTCGGACAGCCAGGGTCTGTGGTGGGCGAGAGTCTGGCCAGCTTGTCCCCCGAGCAGTGACGAGGGTGGTTTGCTTCCCTCAGCCTGAACATCAGCTTGTTGAGGAACCAGCGTTTCCTGACCCGCCGCTTCTACACATCACTTTCTGGTTTTGTTTGGTGTCTGAGTTGTATTTTCTGTTGGATTTCAGCTGAAATCTGACACACGCCATTGTCCAATTTGTTCATCTACTCGTCGCCGTGTTTCAAAAGTCCATTTCCATCATTCTTTATCGTGGCTTCTCTTCCTCAACAAGCTCACTCCTCCATCTCTGGTGAGCACAAACAAAGCTCTTTTGCCAATGTAAAGATTTTTCATTGAAATTCGACATTTCCATCCATCGTCTCTTATTTGCTACTGTAAAATTCACCTACAAACACACGTGGGACTCCTCCGCATGTTGGCAGGTTCTGCTCACGCTGCCATCGTAGTGCTGAACGTGAAAGTTAGGAGGTCCAGTCACAAACACTTGCACCTCGGAGAGCAAAGTGGGACCGTCTTTTCAGTAACGAATCATGGTGCTTTAAAAAACATGTGTCAAGCGAGACAAACGTGTTTTCACCGAGCTCACGGGAGTGATCAGTCCTGCGTGTCTTCTCTTTCCATCTGATGATGTCCCACGAGCTGCGGCGCAGACCTGGACTCTGGCCGACTGGTCCACATTCCTTTACACACCGACCAAAACAGACACAGATGTGTGCCTGCACACACACACACACACACACGGTCACACTGTTCATGGATTTCAGCAGGTGATGTCAAGTGTCAGCTTTAATAAGTGTTTCATTAAAAATTTATTGGAGAAGGTTGAACAGAGGCCAGAAACCTCTTTCTCCTCTCATTTTCTCTCTCTCTCGCTCCCTCTTTGTCTCTCTCTCTCTCTCTCTCTGTCTCTCTCTCTCTCTGTCTGTCTCTCTGTCTCTCTCTCTCTGTCTCTCGGTCAGTCTCTCTGTCCCTGTCAATTCAATGCCGCGGAGTCTTCACAGTGTGGAAGATGGTGGTGAAAGAGAGGACAATGCAAAGTGACTCCCTATACTGGTTGTTGAGGGAGCCTGTGGTGCATGGAGGACGTCTGAACGCCCCCTGCTGGGCAGGATCGGCAGTCACAGAAGTGTTTTGCAGAGCAGGTTTTCTAACCCTTGAATCGGTGGTGAACGCTGCTGGACCTGACCTGAGCAATGCAGCTGCTCTGGCGGCTGGTCTGGGAGTGGGTTCTGTGAGGATCATCAACAAGAGTACAGCAATGGGCTGATTGCACCTCATACAGACGATCCTTTTCTTTGTCTAAGTATTCGTCCCAGTCTTGATGACTGTTCAGGTTCTTTTGTAGATGAGAAGAGAAGTACTTTTCTAAATTTAGAAGAGGCAAAAGGCAAATTACTGTATGGAACGATGGTTAAATGTCTAAACAAGGGTAAACTACACAATCGTGTCGACACACCTTGGCAAAGTCATCTGGGCTTGGGAGATGATGTCAGAGCTGCTTGGAGGGGTTTATACAAACCACCATTAACAAAGAAGGTTGTTGACTTACAGTGGAGACTCGTACAGGGGGCAGTAGCAGTTAATGCTTTTCTTTCCCTCATTAGTCAGGGTGTGAGGGATAAATGTCTTTACTGTTTTCCACTGTTGGCTGGAGTGTGTGCGTCTGGTCCCACTGTTGATGTTGTTGGAGGGTTTATTCAGCAAGGTTAGGGGAGGTTTTCTCCAAGCACATGTTCATTCTGGGGTTTAAGTACAAACAAACTAAAAGAAAAATGTCAACTGATGACTTTTATCCTGGGACAAGCAGAACAGCAGAAAGATGGACAACTCAGTAGACACTGATGCAAAGCTGCTGTTTACTAGGATGGTAAATGCCAGGATGATGATCGACTTCCATTATTACAGAGAAATGAAAGATCCCCAGCAGCTCAGTGTTGTCTGGGCTCATGGGGACGTGTTGTGCTCAGTAAAACACAACCAACTGTTTTTTCTGGAGAATTGATGTGATTTACTTTTATTTTTTGAATAAAAGTTACTTTTAAAAAAATAAATCTCTGTCTCTGTCTCGCTGTCTCTGTCTCTCTGTCTGTCTCGCTCTGTCTCTCTCTCTCTGTTCCTGTCAATTCAATTCAATTTAATTGAGCTTTAGTGGCATGACAAAAAAGTGTATTGCATTGCCAAAGCTAAAAAGTACAGAATACAAAGGTATTACAGCAATACATGTATGCATCTAAGATAAACAAACGTGCATGCGTGCGTGCATGCGTGCATGCGCGTGTCTGTGCGTGCACATGTCTATGTGCACGTGTACATATGATGGGTGTGTTTACACACTGTCCCTGGCTCAGTGGCACTCGGAGATGTATTTGGCAGCAAGAGCTGCTGTCTGTCCCTGTCCAAGTAGGACACGTAGTCCCTCCCTTTCTCCTACGTGTTGGAACCCTGGGAGTATTCAATTGAACATGTTAAAGTAGGTGTTCCCTAGTGTGATTGTATTTGTCACTGTGAAGAAGAAAGAGCCCCTCTGTTTCCACCTCACCTGTCATACAGTGACCACATCAGCTTTGCTCTCTTAGCAACCATGGTTTTCTTAGTCTGTGCTTCTTCTATGGCTAGACTGTGGTCACTGGGTCTGTACTTTTTCTATGGCTAGACTGTGGTCACTGAGTCTGTTCTTTTTCTATGGCTAGACTGTGGTCACCGAGTCTGTACTTCTTCTATGGCTAGACTGTGGTCACCGAGTCTGTACTTTTTCTATGGCTAGACTGTGCTCACTGAGTCTGTACTTCTTCTATGGCTAGACTGTGCTCACTGAGTCTGTACTTCTTCTATGGCTAGACTGTGGTCACTGAGTCTGTGCTTCTTCTATGGCTAGACTGTGGTCACTGAGTCTGTGCTTCTTCTATGGCTAGACTGTGGTCACTGGGTCTGTGCTTTTTCTATGGCTAGACTGTGGTCACTGAGTCTGTTCTTTTTCTATGGCTAGACTGTGGTCACCGAGTCTGTACTTCTTCTATGGCTAGACTGTGGTCACCGAGTCTGTACTTTTTCTATGGCTAGACTGTGCTCACTGAGTCTGTACTTCTTCTATGGCTAGACTGTGCTCACTGAGTCTGTACTTCTTCTATGGCTAGACTGTGGTCACTGAGTCTGTGCTTCTTCTATGGCTAGACTGTGGTCACTGAGTCTGTGCTTCTTCTATGGCTAGACTGTGGTCACTGGGTCTGTGCTTTTTCTATGGCTAGACTGTGGTCACTGAGTCTGTTCTTTTTCTATGGCTAGACTGTGGTCACCGAGTCTGTACTTCTTCTATGGCTAGACTGTGGTCACCGAGTCTGTACTTTCTCTATGGCTAGACTGTGCTCACTGAGTCTGTACTTCTTCTATGGCTAGACTGTGGTCACTGAGTCTGTACTTCTTCTATGGCTAGACTGTGGTCACTGAGTCTGTGCTTCTTCTATGGCTAGACTGTGGTCACTGGATCTGTACTTCTTCTATGGCTAGACTGTGGTCACTGGGTCTGTTCTTTTTCTATGGCTAGACTGTGGTCACTGAGTCTGTACTTTTTCTATGGCTAGACTGTGCTCACTGAGTCTTTACTTCTTCTATGGCTAGACTGTGGTCACTGGGTCTGTACTTCTTCTATGGCTAGACTGTGGTCACTGAGTCTGTATTTTTTCTATGGCTAGACTGTGCTCACTGAGTCTTTACTTCTTCTATGGCTAGACTGTGGTCACTGGGTCTGTGCTTCTATGGCTAGACTGTGGTCACTGAGTCTGTACTTTTTCTATGGCTAGACTGTGCTCACTGAGTCTTTACTTCTTCTATGGCTAGACTGTGGTCACTGGGTCTGTACTTCTTCTATGGCTAGACTGTGGTCACTGAGTCTGTATTTTTTCTATGGCTAGACTGTGCTCACTGAGTCTTTACTTCTTCTATGGCTAGACTGTGGTCACTGGGTCTGTGCTTTTTCTATGGCTAGACTGTGGTCACTGAGTCTGTACTTTTTCTATGGCTAGACTGTGCTCACTGAGTCTTTACTTCTTCTATGGCTAGACTGTGGTCACTGGGTCTGTACTTCTTCTATGGCTAGACTGTGGTCACTGAGTCTGTATTTTTTCTATGGCTAGACTGTGCTCACTGAGTCTTTACTTCTTCTATGGCTAGACTGTGGTCACTGGGTCTGTGCTTCTTCTATGGCTAGACTGTGGTCACTGAGTCTGTACTTTTTCTATGGCTAGACTGTGCTCACTGAGTCTTTACTTCTATGGCTAGACTGTGGTCACTGGGTCTGTACTTCTTCTATGGCTAGACTGTGGTCACTGAGTCTGTATTTTTTCTATGGCTAGACTGTGCTCACTGAGTCTTTACTTCTTCTATGGCTAGACTGTGGTCACTGGGTCTGTGCTTCTTCTATGGCTAGACTGTGGTCACTGGGTCTGTACTTTTTCTATGGCTAGACTGTGGTCACTGAGTCTGTATTTTTTCTCTGGCTAGACTGTGCTCACTGAGTCTTTACTTCTTCTATGGCTAGACTGTGGTCACTGGGTCTGTACTTCTTCTATGGCTAGACTGTGGTCACCGAGTCTGTACTTTTTCTATGGCTAGACTGTGCTCACTGAGTCTGTACTTCTTCTATGGCTAGACTGTGGTCACTGAGTCTGTACTTCTTCTATGGCTAGACTGTGGTCACTGAGTCTGTGCTTCTTCTATGGCTAGACTGTGGTCACTGGATCTGTACTTCTTCTATGGCTAGACTGTGGTCACTGGGTCTGTTCTTTTTCTATGGCTAGACTGTGGTCACTGAGTCTGTATTTTTTCTCTGGCTAGACTGTGCTCACTGAGTCTTTACTTCTTCTATGGCTAGACTGTGGTCACTGGGTCTGTACTTCTTCTATGGCTAGACTGTGGTCACTGAGTCTGTACTTTTTCTATGGCTAGACTGTGGTCACTGGGTCTGTACTTCTTCTATGGCTAGACTGTGGTCACTGGGTCTGTACTTCTTCTATGGCTAGACTGTGGTCACTGAGTCTGTACTTCTTCTATGGCTAGACTGTGGTCACTGAGTCTTTACTTCTTCTATGGCTAGACTGTGGTCACTGAGTCTGTACTTCTTCTATGGCTAGACTGTGGTCACTGAGTCTGTGCTTCTTCTATGGCTAGACTGTGGTCACTGAGTCTGTGCTTTTTCTATGGCTAGACTGTGGTCACTGGATCTGTACTTCTTCTATGGCTAGACTGTGGTCACTGGGTCTGTACTTTTTCTATGGCTAGACTGTGGTCACTGGGTCTGTACTTCTTCTATGGCTAGACTGTGGTCACCGAGTCTGTACTTCTTCTATGGCTAGACTGTGGTCACCGAGTCTGTACTTCTTCTATGGCTAGACTGTGGTCACTGAGTCTGTACTTCTTCTATGGCTAGACTGTGGTCACTGGGTCTGTACTTTTTCTATGGCTAGACTGTGGTCACCCAGTCTGTACTTCTTCTATGGCTAGACTGTGGTCACTGATTCTGTACTTTCTATGGCTGCACTGTGGTCACTGATTCTGTACTTGGTCAGGATCTGCCTCTGCTTTGTATCTCTGACAGTAAAGAGATATTCCTCCAGTTCATATTCAGATTTTATGTCCCGATAACATCTAATTTGTGTTGAGATTGTGTCTCAGTCTGCTAATGTTCCACATATTTATCTTGACGCTCTTGGATGATCGTATTGATGTTTAAGTTAAAAGCAGCACTTGTCTGAGGAAAGTTGTTAGTATTTGTTAAAGGTTGATTAGTTAGCCTCAGTACAAGCTGGCTCAGTGGACTCTTTTCAGGGTTCAGATCTTGAGTTTTTGCTGCCTTAAAATGCAGTGTCTGTGGGACTTGTGCGTAAATGCATCCAACATTTGAGAGCTCTGTTTTGTATGTTGATGGCCAATGGAAATCTGCCCTACATGCATTGGTTGGTGTTTTCTTTTGAATTTTTAAAATCATTCGACAGAATTCTACATGTAGGGCTTCTGTGGGATGCTTGTCCCATCTAGTGTAGCTATGCTCACTAAGTGGACCCCATACCTCACTTCTATATGGCACAATGGGCTGGATTACACAGCCAAATATTTTGCACCAAATCTAAATGGGTATGTTTATATTCCAAAATTTTCTTTTTATTGCATATAGCGCTCTGCGAGCTTTTTCTTTTCGTGCATTCACTGCCAGGCTGAAATTCCCTAATGCAGTCATAGTAAAGCCAAGGTAAGTGTGCTGCATCATGTGCTCTAGGGCGGGGCTGCCTAGATTGAAATGGTATGTGTGTTCCTGACACCTGGGCTTCTTTTGGAATATCATTATGTTTGTCTTTTTTAGGTTTACGGTCAGGGCCCAGTGCTGACAGTAATTCTCTAGCAGGTCCAGATGCTGCTGTAGCCCCTGTGCAGTAGGAGAAAACAGCACCAGGTCATCTGCGTAGAGTAGGAATTTTATTTCATTCTCTTGTAGAGTGAGGCCAGGGGCTGTGGACTGTTCCAACTGCACCGCTAACTCGTTAATGTAGATGTTGAACAGTGTTGGACTGAGACTACAGCCCTGCTTCACTCCTCTTTTTTGAATGAAAGACTCTGTATTTTGTTGCCAATTTTCACAGCGCTTTTGTGTTCAGAATACATTGTCTTTATTAAATTGTAGACTTTACCCCTACACCACTTTGTAAAAGTAATATAATTCTTCATGCCAAATAGTCGAATGCTTTCTTTTGAAAAAAAAAATCCCCAAAAACATTTGACTGTCTCTGTCTCTCTCTCTCTCTCTCTCTCTCTGTCTCTGTCTCTCTCTCCTTCTCTCTCTCTCTCTCTCTCTCTCTCTCTCTCTCTCTCTCTCTCTCTCTCTCTCTCTCTCTCTCTCTCTGTCTGTCTGACTGTCTGTCTGTCTGTCTGTCTGTCTTGTCTGTCTGTCTCTCGCTCTGGTGACACCGTTTTAACTCGGAGGAGCTGCTTGGCTTTTCAGTGACAGGGTGGACTTGGTGAGTGAGGGAGGGACAGAAAGAGCAATAAAAGCAAAAGAGAGAATAATAGAATAGACTTAGAAAATAGAAGAGTTGGAGAGAGAGAGAGAAGGGGGTTGCACAGATAGAGTAGGGGAGAGGGGGATGAGGAGCGAAGGAAGAAAAAAGAGAGAGTACCCCATAACCTGTGTGTGTGTGTGTGTGTGTCAAGCTAATGTATTTTCCATACTGCAGCAGCAGCCTGAGGCCAAACCGAGCGGTTCACACACCCTCGTAAAGATCCCTCATGCTCTGCTTCTGCTAACATCAACATGTGTGTGTGTGTTTTTGTGGCGTGTGTGTGTGTTTTTGTGGTGTGTGTATGTGTGTGTGTTTTTGTGGTGTGTGTGTGTTTTTGTGGGGTGTGTGTGTGTGTTTGTGGTGTGTGTGTGTGTGTGTGTGTGTGTTTTTGTGGGGTGTGTGTGTCAAGGTTAGCATGAGAGCTGCAATATATTCATCGTTTGTGATAAAGATAAAGGAAGTGCTTGACGATAACAGCGCTTATTTCAGCGTCATAACTCCTTGATTTGATTTGAGTGATGTCATTTTATGACATCATGTCACCATGTGTCTGTTAAAAAGACACTTCAGTGTGTCTGTTTATTTTTGTTCTGCATAATTTGTTTCCATTACCTTGTCTGTACTCCTTTGCTCCTTTGTTCCATTAACTTTACCACACACTATATATACATATATACATACATATGTACATCTCTCTCTCTCTCTCTCTCTCTCTCTCTCTCTCTCTACATATATATATATATATATATATATATATACAGAGACACATACATACATATATATATACACATACACACACAGACACATCTATACACATACATATATACATACATATATATGTATATATATACACATACACACACACAGACACATCTATACATCTATACACTTACATATATATATATATATATATATATATATATATAAACTTTTTTAAAAGAAACACTCAATGGTGGGGAAAGTGCTCAACAAGTAAGGAGCAAAATAATCCAGTGAGTCAAATAAGTTCTTTATGAGACAGTACAAGCCTGTTTCATGCCATAAGCAATCATCAGCTGTATATATACAGGCAGGCAGGCAGGCAGGCAGGCAGGCAGGCAGACAGACAGACAGACAGACAGACAGACAGACAGACAGACAGACAGGCAGGCAGGCAGGCAGGCAGGCAGGCAGGCAGACAGACAGATAGACAGGCAGGCAGGCAGACAGATAGACAGGCAGGCAGACAGATAGACAGGCAGGCAGACAGATAGACAGGCAGGCAGGCAGACAGGGAGAGAAAGACGGTGAGCAGTAGAGTGGGACAGATGGAGGGATGTGATAGAGAGACAGAATCCACATCACCCTGACCACCGATACATGAGTCCTCTGTTCCTCCACTCTTCTCCAGTTATTCCTTTCTTCTCTTTTCTTTTCTTTTTGGTCTCTTCTTTCTTCTGGTTTCATCTCTCCTATTCTCTTCTCTTTTTTCTCCATCCTCTGTTCTTCTTTTTTCTTCCCTTTGCTTCTCTTTTCTCTGTTGTTTCTTCTTCCATTTTCTCTTGTCTTCTTCACGCCTGTTCTCTTCTTTTCTTTTTTCTTCTTGCCTCAATTGCTGTTCTCTTCTGCTCTTCTCTCCTTTCATTCCTTCTTTCTTCTCTTCTTCACTTCTCTTTTTTCTTTATCTCCTTTTCTCTTTTCCTCCCCTGCTTTTATCTTGTCTCTTCTCTTTTATTCCATTTCATATTTCTTTTTTCCTCTCATTTTCACTTTTTTCTTCTCTTTTATCCTCTCTTCAATTCTTGTCTTTGTTCTTCTCTCCTCCTTCCCTTTTTTCTTCTTTTCTCTGCCGCCCTATCTGTTTCTGTCTGTCATCCTTTCACTCATCCCCACTCCTCTACCCCCCCTTCAGATGCCACTTTCAATTATCTCCTAGTGAAAGATGAGATAAGGAGTCAAATGTGGAGGGGGCGGGGCTACAACACCTGGAAGACAGATAGCATGAGTCAGCTGCCACCTGCAGAGAGAGAGAGAGAGAGAGAGAGAGAGAGAGAGAGAGAGAGAGAGTTCATCATTCTCTGCTTCAGAGCTCTTTACCCTCCTTTACCCTCCAGGCCATCATAATGTTGAATTGATGAAACAGTTTTCTCCTAAATGGAAAACAAATGGTCTTCGAGACAGTTCGCTGATTTGTCAGGTTCTCAATTTCTCAAGGAAATAGATTTTTTTTTGGGGGGGGGGGGGGTTCATGTTCTTAAGAATAATGGAGTACACAATTTTCCTGCCCGATGGGGAGCTTTTTTTTGTTTTTTTGTCCTTATAGTCATATTAAGGATTAAATGGAGCAGTAAATCATGTCGCTGGACATGTTGACTCAGGGGTATTGCAAAATGCGAAGGGTTTTCAGGGGCTGAGCTAAAGGTTTGCTGGGTTTTCTCGGGCGAAAATGTAGAATATTAAAACCACATTTTAAAACATGGAGCTGGGGATCCTTTTTCAAAAGAATATGTTGGCAGTTTTGCCTTTTACTGGATAGGAAAATGGAGACAGACAAGATATATGGGTTGGAGAGAGAGAGAGAGAGAGGGAGGGAGGGAGGGAGGACATGTAATAAAAGTCTTGGAGCAGATTTAAAACTGGGATGTTGCGTCGCGCCCTCGGCCAACATGTTGCACAACTCTGAGCCAGCACGTTTCCCCTTTTCTGACCAGAAACAAAAGAAAAAAGACAACCTTCCCTAAAAATTCTTTAACGTGGTAGAAAGTGAGTATAAATACATGCCTGGCTTGGTAGCTTGTCATATTTGGTCCATTAGTGAGAAATTAGTGAGTGTTTCTGTAGCTACCGCCACTAGGGGGCGCCATGCGGTCTGCTGGAAGAGCGATGCGTGACGACACATAGACCGGATGCTGAGAAACTCCACCGGTGTCACTCTTCAATACAGAAGAGACAAAACACGTAAAGCCCAAATCCACTTCCGCACAGCAGGCGGTGGAAAGTGACCGGGAAGGCAGCCAGTATGGACCAGACCTACGGTGTCCTTCAGCAGACGCCCGGTGTAATGAGCTGCCATCCCAGTGCTCCCAGTGCTCCCACTCTTACTGGCCGTGTGCTGAGCCCACGTGACGTCAGCATTTATTGACACGCGACATCCGGGGGATTTCTCTGATACCTTCACACAGTTTACACGGAGTCCTCCGTGATGAGGACATCCTGATTAAAACGGAGGTTGAGGGGCAGCTCTGAGTTATATGAGCTCTTCACTGTCGACCATTCACGTCAGTTTTAAAGAACCTCCATGTAGAGCGCCATCCATCGCTCCATGGTGTAGGTGGATGGAAGGTGGAAGGTAACGTCTTGTACATTTCTCAATGGACACCTCGAGGGACATTCCTGGGATCCCCTGGGGTAGAAAATGTGAGGAGCTTCAAATGATCGGTTGAGTTTGGTGCGGCCAGCGTGGACGACATTTCTCTGTGTCCGTGCAGCAGAAGTCAGGAGCACCTCGTACTCACAACCGGCAAACACACCGGCCCCCAAACACAAGAGGGCCTTCAACAAGCCAGCGGAGACATGGAGAAGAAGAGGCACAGGGAGAGACGGGGGGAGAAAGGAAGCATTGAAAGGGTAAAGGGGAGAAAAGCTGCAGTAAAGGACTGAGAGGAGAGAGGAATGCAGGCGGAGGAATGCGAGAGAAATGCTTGAAAGGGCGGAGAGCTGAAAAGAGAGAAGGGCAGGTTGATGGAAGCCGAGTGAGCTCCAGGATTAGTGTCCCGGCAACAAAACAAAGAGAGAGAGACCGAGAGAGAGAGAGAGAGAGAGAGAGAGAGAGAGAGAGAGAGAGAGAGAGAGAGAGAGAGATGGAGTTGGACAGACATAGTGAGAGAGAGAACATCTCTTGTATGGTATATTTACTTCGCTGGAGGAGGGCAGTAGCTGGAGGAGGGCAGTAGCTGGAGGGGGGCAGTAGCTGGAGGAGTGCAGTAGCTGGAGATGGGCAGTAGCTGGAGATGGGCAGTAGCTGGAGGAGGGCAGTAGCTGGAGGAGGGCAGTAGCTGGAGGAGGGCAGTAGCTGGAGGAGTGCAGTAGCTGGAGATGGGCAGTAGCTGGAGATGGGCAGTAGCTGGAGATGGGCAGTAGCTGGAGGAGGGCAGTAGCTGGAGGAGGGCAGTAGCTGGAGGAGGGCAGTAGCTGGAGGAGTGCAGTAGCTGGAGATGGGCAGTAGCTGGAGATGGGCAGTAGCTGGAGATGGGCAGAAGCTGGAGATGGGCAGTAGCTGGAGGAGGGCAGTAGCTGGAGATGGGCAGTAGCTGGAGATGGGCAGTAGCTGGAGATGGGCAGTAGCTGGAGATGGGCAGAAGCTGGAGATGGGCAGTAGCTGGAGATGGGCAGTAGCTGGAGATGGGCAGAAGCTGGAGGAGGGCAGTAGCTGGAGATGGGCAGTAGCTGGAGGAGGGCAGAAGCTGGAGATGGGCAGGTTAGAGTGAGTTGGACATTTAGATTGCAGTGAAATGCCAGCGACACACAGATACCGAGAAAGAGAAAAACACAGAAATGGAATAATTCTACTTTTTAAATGTAAATCAGCTCATGAATCTTTCCTCTAACTTCCACACAAACTCACGTTTAGCTGTCCCATCTGTATAACGTAGTACCTCTGAGAATACATCCTGCCGTGTTACTTTAAAGAGCTTTGCAAAAATCGTTTCTCAACACCATTCATGTACATGACAAGGAAATTGGCAAAATGTGCCCCCCCCCCCACTATTCTGTTTTAGTCTCTCCCTCCTTTCCTATCACTTGGTATGGTCCATGTGGTTTCGTTTGAGATGTAAGGTGTCCTCCATCACCTTTACGGGGGTCCTGAACGCTGACGGTGTTTGTTGACCTGTGGACGGAGTGCTGTCCCGCTCGGTGACGGACACGTCAACGCTCGTGTTCGTGTCGACTTGTCCTACCAACTGTATAGAAATGGGCATTTCATGGGTTGAAAATGGCTCAACACGCCATCTACTGGTTTAAATCAGCCCTGCACCTTGCAAGGCCACTGATGACGTAGAGTTGACCGGTTGGGACTTACCTACATCATGAAATGAAGGTGGGGGGGGGGGGGACGTTAACGTCCTCTGATCAGAGGGGGGTTACCCACCTCCCCCTTCCATCTGTGGCACAGCTGCGTTGTGTTTGTGATGTGTTAGCTTGCTGTTCTGGGTTGTCGGTTAGCTAAAAACATGATTCAGGTTTGAATCCCCATGTCACCTCCGGCTTGGTCGGGCGTCCCTACAGACCCAGTTGGCCGTGTTTGTGGGTGGGAAGCCGGATGTGGGTGTGTGTCCTGGTCGCTGCACTAGCGCCTCTTCTGGTCGGTCAGGGCGCCTGTTCGGGGGGGAGGGGGAACTGGGGGGAATAGCGTGATCCTCCCACGTGCTACGTCCCCCTGGTGAAACTCCTCACTGTCAGGTGAAAAGAAGCGGCTGGTGACTCCACATGTATGGGAGGAGGCATGTGGTAGTCTGCAGCCCTCCTGGATCAGCAGAGGGGGTGGAGCAGAGACCGGGACGGCTCGGAAGAGTGGGGTGATTGGCCGGATACATCCACCCATTCATCCATTATCGGAACCGCTTATCCTTCTCTCAGGGTGGCGGGGATGCTGGAGCCTTTCCCAGCAGTCATTGGGTGGCAGGCGGGGCGACACCCTGGACAGACCACCAGACCACCTCAGGGCCCACACACACACACACACACACACACATTCCTAGCTAGGGCCCTTTAGTACGGCTGATTCACCTCACCTGCACACGTCTGGACTGTGGGAGGAGGCGGGGTACAAAACAAAAAAACCATGATTCAGAGCTGAAGGTAGTATTGACGTTTTACAAAGTGCAGCGAGGACATGATGTAAGGCCTATGTAAGGTGAATAAAGGGAAAATGTGCAGTCGGTCAGTACTGGACCTGCCTCCCATTACCACCTGAAATGATCCGTATCAACGTGTTCACAGCAAAGACACACAACCGTTGTCATTTACGCCAATGACACGTATGTCTGTAGTTTTTTCTGTCACATGATCACCCTGGGTCACTGATCTGTTTTTGCATCCATCATCAGGGAATTGTGATTCTGACCTTTGACCTCTTCACCGTTATAATGTTTTTTCCATCTGGAGCGTGAAGCTCATCATGTTGTTGTGTTTCTCTGGGGAAGACGTGGAGCTGCGCAACATTACACGGATTGCACTAGCTTCGATTTGCAAGACTGTATCAATTTTACTGATGATGAAGGTGGTGATGATGAAGGTGGTGATGATGGAGTGATGATGGAGGCGGAAATGAGGCAGTTGTCCAAGAAGTCATTAAATAAGACTAAATTATTATGAGTCAGTTGCGCTAGAATATTTTGTTCAAGAGTGGCCGTTAAAATGTGGACCAGGTTTTGTTTTCTATCAGGCAGTAAGCTTTTAGTCTAACGTGACTGACGGACCCTATGCTGCATACGCCGCCTCCTATGCTATGCTACACCTCCTATGCTGCATACGCCCCCTCCTATGCTATGCTACGCCTCCTATGCTGCATACGCTGCCTCCTATGCTATGCTACACCTCCTATGCTGCATACACCCCCTCCTATGCTATGCTACGCCTCCTATGCTGCATACGCTGCCTCCTATGCTATGCTACGCCTCCTATGCTGCATACGCTGCCTCCTATGCTATGCTACGCCTCCTATGCTGCATACGCTGCCTCCTATGCTATGCTACAGCTCCTATGCTACATCCCCCCCTCCTATGCTATGCTACGCCTCCTATGCTGCATACGCTGCCTCCTATGCTATGCTACGCCTCCTATGCTGCATACGCTGCCTCCTATGCTGCATACGCTGCCTCCTATGATATGCTACGCCTCTTATGCTACATACGCTTCCTCCTATGCTGCATACGCTGCCTCCTATGCTGCATACGCTGCCTCCTACGCTGCATACGCTGCCTCCTATGCTACGCCTCCTATGCTGCATACGCTGCTTCCTATGCTACATACGGTGCTTCCTATGCTACATACGCTGCCTCCTATGCTACATACGCTACCTCCTATGCTACGTACGTGTCCTCCTATGGTATACCTCCTATGCTATGTACATTGCCTGCTATGCTACGTATGATGCCTCCTATGTTACGTATGTTTCCTCCTATGCTACACCTCCTATGCTACGCACGATGCCTCCTATGCCACGTACGTTTCCTCCTATACTACGTATGCTGCTTCCTATACTACGTACGTTGCCTCCTATACTACGTATGCTGCTTCCTATACTAGGTACGCTGCTTCCTATACTACGTACGTTGCCTCCTATGCTACGTACGCTGCTTCCTATACTACGTACGTTGCCTCCTATACTACGTACGCTGCTTCCTATACTACGTACGCTGCTTCCTATACTACGTACGCTGCTTCCCATACTACGTACGTTGCCTCCTATACTACGTACGCTGCTTCCTATACTACGTACGCTGCTTCCTATACTACGTACGTTGCCTCATATACTACATACGCTGCTTCCTATACTACGTACGTTGCCTCCTATACTACATACGCTGCTTCCTATACTACGTACGCTGCTTCCTATACTACGTACGCTGCTTCCTATACTACATACGTTGCCTCCTATACTACATACGCTGCTTCCTATACTACATACGTTGCCTCCTATACTACATACGTTGCCTCCTATACTACATACGCTGCTTCCTATGCTACGTACGCTGCTTCCTATACTACGTATGCTGCTTCCTATACTACGTATGCTGCTTCCAATACTACATACGCTGCTTCCTATACTACGTATGCTGCTTCCTATACTACATACGCTGCTTCCTATACTACATACGCTGCTTCCTATACTACATATGCTGCTTCCTATACTACGTATGCTGCTTCCTATACTACATACGCTGCTTCCTATACTACGTATGCTGCTTCCTATACTACATACGCTGCTTCCTATACTACATACGCTGCCTCCTATACTACATACGCTGCTTCCTATACTACATACGTTGCCTCCTATACTACATACGCTGCTTCCTATGCTACGTACGCTGCTTCCTATACTACGTATGCTGCTTCCTATACTACGTATGCTGCTTCCTATGCTACGTACGCTGCTTCCTATACTACATACGTTGCCTCCTATACTACATACGCTGCTTCCTATACTACATACGTTGCCTCCTATACTACATACGTTGCCTCCTATACTACATACGCTGCTTCCTATGCTACGTACGCTGCTTCCTATACTACGTATGCTGCTTCCTATACTACGTATGCTGCTTCCTATACTACATACGCTGCTTCCTATACTACATATGCTGCTTCCTATACTACGTATGCTGCTTCCTACACTACGTATGCTGCTTCCTATACTACATACGCTGCTTCCTATGCTACATGGCTGCTGCACATCAGGTTGTTGTGATGCTGATGCTGAATCGGTGTTCAGCCTTGTTGCGCAGGCCTGCCACAGACTAAAGCCCAGATGTGAACTACGTAGTGCTCATATGTCAGTATACTGCTGGGGGGTGCATGTGTGCAAGTCTGTCCTGCCAGGATAGTGCAGAAAACGTGCACGTGTCCCTTATCTTATCTGGGATAAAGTTTACAAGAAAAAAGTCTTAGCAGTTAAACTGTCCAAAAAAACAATTCTTCTGTAATCCTCCCTTTCTTTTCTTTTTTCTTTTTTCTTTTTCTTTTTTGGCTTGATTGCCTCTTCTTTTTTTTTTATGTCACTCTGCCAAAACCCTGAAAAGCTCAGCCGCGCTCAATCTATCCAGTCAGTGTGAAGACAAAAGGCTTTTTGTCTCGCCATCTTCGTAACAGGCCGGCGGTGGTTCCCCTGGCGGCTGGGCGTCGCAGATGTCAGGACTCCTGACAGGAAGCTTCACGGGCGACACTTGAACACGCAACAGGAAGTCCACTTCATTTGTCCTGCCGCCAAAATTGCTGCTGCGTGTCAAAATTCACCTGACACTCGCTATTCAGAGACCTGCCAACTAAACTCTTCAGAATGGACTACAGCTTTACAAGGAAGACTTATTTGGCCTCGGCGGTTAGTTGGCGTGGTTGCTCAGATCCAGTGGTAATATATTTGTCGACAGAGCTGATGATGTCTGGATGTCTGGCACCTTAATGGCTCGCTAACGGATGTTGTTCACCAGACAGGTTGTCATTTCCACAGCAGGTGATCGCTGTGATGTCACCACTGGATGCTTGTGTCCTGAATGTGACCGCTTAAAAGCCCAGAAACTCCTGGGATCATCTGGACGTGGCACAACCCCCCCCGCCCCCCCCCCCGCCCACACACACACACACACACACACACACCATTGAAGTACCCTTGAGCTACATACCTAACCATTACTAGATCCAGTGGAGCCGACACTGTTAACATGGATCCTCTCCTGCATTCATTTGAAATAGAAAGATGTATGATTGACAGCCGGAGAGAGAGAGACACAGACAGACAGACAGACAGAAGGACAGACGGACGGACAGACAGATGGACAAACAGACAGACAGGAGGACAGATGGACAGACAGACAGACAGAAGGACAGACGGACGGACAGGAGGACAGATGGACAGACAGACAGACAGACAGAAGGACAGACAGGCATGCGGTCTAATATGCTTCTACTAGCTGTTTGCTGTTTGAGTCTCAGGGTTGTGTCATGATGTGGCAGTCGTGTTATTGTTAGCGTTAGCATTAGTACTAGTTTTAGTGTTAGTGCTAGTGTTAGTGTTAGTACTAGTGTTGGTGCTAATGTTAGTGTTGGTGCTAGTGTTAGTATTAGTGTTGGTGCTAATGTTAGTGTTGGTGCTAGTGTTAGTATTAGTGCTAGTTTTCATGCTAGTGTTAGTGCTAGTGTTAGTGCCAGTGTTAGTGTTGGTGCTAGCGTTAGTGCTAGTGCTAGTGCTAGTGTTAATGCTAGTGTTAGTGTTAGTGTTGGTGCTAATGTTAGTGTTGGTGCTAGTGTTAGTGTTAGTGCTAGTTTTCATGCTACTGTTAGTGTTAGTGCTAGTGTTAGTGCTAGTGTTGGTGCTAGTGTTAGTGTTAGTGCTAGTGTTGGTGTTAGTGTTAGTGCTAGTGTTGGTGTTGGTGCTAGTGTTAGTATTGGTGCTAGTGCAAGTGTTATTGCTAGTGTTAGCGTTAGCGTTAGCCGAGGTAAATAGTTAATAACGTGTTTGGTTGCCAACTGTATTAGCCGGGACGCCCCGTATTTAGATCAAAAGTGGTTCGATGACACTTGTTCCGTATCTGAATGATTTAAAAAATATTTTATACGTATACTGTCTTTAACTCTGGCCTATGTGTGCTGTGTGGAAATACCGATGGGTGGCGCTCAGTTGGAGAGAAGCATCATTTTAAACTAACTGGCCCGTATGTGTAACTTACTCGTCTCTTCCTCTCGATCCTTTTGGGAAAAATGAGTGCAAGTGTAGATGGCGATTCGGGCCCTCCGAAAAGGAAAAGGTTGTGTACATACAATAAGCAGTGGGGAGAGAAGTATAATCGGGTTAAACCTGTCTGTGGCGACTTGGCTGGAGTTTTCTGCAGCCTGTGTGGTCGGGAGTTTTTGGTCAGCCATGGAGGAGAAAACAAACGACGTGGAACAACATGCCGCCACAGAAATGCACAGGAGGACTACACCAGCTAACGGTGCATCTAGCATTGGCAAGTTCTTCACCATGACTGCTACTGAAAAAGACAAAGTTGCTGCGTGCGAGATTTCATCTGTATATCACACAGTTCAACACGGACTGAGCTGCAGCAGCATGGACTGGAACAATAAGCTCAACAGCACAATGTTTAACGATTCCAGTATTGCCACGAAAATCCACTGTGGAAGAACCAAAACTGAGATACTGACAACCAATGTACTTGGTCCGAAAACTGAACTAGATATTCTGAAGGATCTGTCTCCAACTGAAGGTGAGCACCTTCAGTTTCTCAGTCGCCATGGATGCCTCAAACAAGGGGAACTGAAAGATGTTTCCGGTGGGCCTTAGATACTTTGATCCATCTGATGGAGTGCGGTGTAAACTACTTGATTTGAAACGGCCAATAGCATCCACCGAGCTGTAATGGATTGTTTGGGAAAATACCAACTTAATACGGAGTGTATCACTTCGTATGCCGCAGACCACGCCAATGTCAATTCTGGCAGACGTCCCTCTGTTTACCAGTTACTGCACAGGGAAAACAGTCGCATTTTAAAAGCAAGTTGCCCAGCTCATACAGCTCACAGTACATGCCAACACGCATGATGCGATCAGCTGTCAGTGGACATACAGACAGACAATTGTTTTGAAGATTTACAGCCACTTTTCCGTATCTGCTTCTCGGCGAGAGGAACTTCGCAGTTGTTTCGCCTTTGCGGACATTGAGTGGACAGGAATTCTGCGTCACGTTTGCACTAGATGGCTATCGCTATATCCGGCTGTCGACCGTCTTTTACAAAGCTGGCCGGCGATTCTGTCATATTTTACGTCACTCGGAGAAGCCTGTCCTGTGGTGCTGAAGAAGATTTTTGTGGATGATGAGGAGAAAACTGGCACCGGTTGTCTGTGTTTTTTTTTTCCAAAATGTGGGACTGGTCTTTGACCAGCTTGTTATGAAGCTAGAAGAAACACAACTCCGCATCACTGACGTTTATGTGGAAATTGGACAATTCAAAGCGAAAGTGCTGCAAAGGAAAGATGACAACTTTTGGGTATTCCAGACCAGACAGCTGTTGGAAAACATGCAGCCTACGGACAAGGCCAGAGTGAAGGAGGACTTCATGGGATTTCCCGACTCTGTCATTGCATACATTGACAAGTGGTTTGATTTATCCTCAGACAATGTGATGATGAAGCCTAAACCAAATGGCCTTTTTGAGAAACTCACCTTCTCTGACTTGGAGGAGGTGGCGGTTGCCCTCAAATTGACTGACACAGTCAACATGGACAAACTTTATGAAGAATTCTGCGCTAGCCGGGAAGAAATGTCAAGACAAGACCCCACAAAACCAACCAGTGAGAATGGATGGCTGTTTTTCCGAAAATCGGCAAGGAGAATTTGACTAACCTTGTTCCTGATCGTGTCGTTTGTTGTCAGTGTGTCCGGTTCAGATGCATTGGTAGAGAGGATTTTTTCACTCATTGCCAACAAGTGGATACATGCAAGAACCGATGCAGCACAGACCTGATCAAAAGTGAGCTTCAAATTTCGGTGAACATTTACATTTTAATTATATGTGGTTCAGCTCAGTCGGATCTAGAAGTGGTTCAGCTCAGTCAGATCTAGAAGCAGCGATGCTGCGTTGGGGGCTTCTACACTGGCTAACATTGAAAAGAAGGCTCTAGAAGCAGCGATGCTGCGTTGGGGGGCTTCTTCACTGGCTAACATTGAAAAGAAGGATCTAGAAGCAGTGATACTGCGTTGGGGGGCTTCTACACTGGCTAAGATTGAAAAGAAGGCTGTAGAAGCAGCGATGCTGCATTGGGGGGGTTCTACACCGGCTAGCATTGAAAAAAATGATCTAGAAGCAGCGATACTGCGTTGGGGGGCTTCTACACTGGCTAGCATTGAAAAAAAAGGATCTAGAAGCAGCGGTCCTGCGTTGGGGGGCTTCTACACTGGCTAACATTGAAAAAAGGATCTAGAAGTAGCGATACTGTGTTGGGGGGCTTCTACACTGGCTAAGATTGAAAAGAAGGCTCTAGAAACAGCAGTGCTGCATTGGGTGGCTTCTACACTGGCTAACATTGAAAAGAAGGCTCTAGAAGCAGCGGTGCTGCGTTGGGGGGCTTCTACACTGGCTAACATTGAAAGAAGGCTCTAGAAGCAGCGGTGCTGCGTTGGGGGGCTTCTACAATGGCTAACATTGAAAAGAAGGATCTAGAAGTAGCGATACTGTGTTGGGGGGCTTCTACACTGGCTAAGATTGAAAAGAAGGCTCTAGAATCAGCGGTGCTGCGTTGGGGGGCTTCTACACTGGCTAACATTGAAAAGAAGAGAAAAAGAAAGAAAACAATCACATATTATATCAAGAGAAACTTATTTTGAACATTTTGGCCAGTGGTTCGAGAACCTTTTAGTTGATTTTTTTTTTGTGGAATTTTCCCCCACTTTTTTTTCCCAAACGGCAATTACCCCACTCTTCTGAGCCGTCCAGGTCTCTGCTCCACCCCCTCTGCTGATCCGGGGAGGGGCTGCAGACTACCACATGCCTCCTCCCATACATGTGGAGTCACCAGCCGCTTCCTTCACCTGACAGTGAGGAGTTTCACCAGGGGGATGTAGCACGTGGGAGGA